>NW_020867385.1:0-27974 GCF_003369695.1 Bos indicus x Bos taurus | reverse complement strand
ATGCGACCAATTGTCTCGCAGGACTCCAGGACAGAATGGAACTGAAGATAAACAGACACAGCAGCCTCCTCTTTCTTAGAGGGAACCAGTCATGGCAAGTGAGAAAAATGGGCATCTCTCTTTTGTTTTGGATGGCTTTCCTTTCGATTCATCATGTCTAAATAGTTGACTACAATTCTAACGTATCTTTCTTCTCCCTCCTATCCTCCCATCCCAACTAGTACACATGCATCCCTCCTCCTTCCAAGTATTTGCTGGTCAATATATTTCCCAAGACAACCAAGCTCTGACTTAACGCAATCTTGGAGAAGTTACTCTTAACGTGAGTCTAAATTCTGGAACTAGGAATGAGAAGAAATTAAGAGGTCCTTTTTCTCAAAACTTAAACTTTTACGTTATTCAACTCATTGCAACTTTTCAATATAAAAAAACAGTGAATAAGTTTATATTTTATACCTTTCTTGATATATTGTTTTTATGTTGCCTTCAATTTTACCTTAATTGTAAAGACTGACAGTCTCCAAATATAGTATAAACTGAAAAATAGATGACTACTGCATTTTCACACAATGTGTGCAGTATGGTGTTTGTTGATACCATTTATGAACGAGATCAGATATAATTCAAATATCCAGTATTCATTTATAACATGACATTAAGTTTTAAAATATTCCATTTGAAGCAAGAAATACTAGTTAATAAAAAGGCAACTATAGTATTAGAGCGGGTATTCAGTTTTAGTTCATAAATTTGGTAGGTGAATAAGTAGAATTTGGGAAATGATGGGCTATACAAATACTATATCCAGGTTTAGACTGGAGGACTTAAACTCTGTGCTTCAGAACGTTCAGGCTGCCAACAGATGAATCAACCCAGTCTCAGATTAAGAAGTAAAATACTGCCTTAAGTTGCTATCTGTCAAATACGCACAGGCATTTACATTTTAGTGGTTGCAGAGCAATTCCAATTTTCTCATTTAACTCTTCTATTCTATTCAGTAAAGTATGCAATCTAAATGGTAAGAGTAATATATTTACTCTGTCCAATAAGAACAGAATTTAGCATTTTAGCTCTTTTGTCTCCACTTTATTCTGCAAATTTGGAGAGAGTGGAAAGATCCTGGGACAAAGAGAGATCTTCGTATTTTGTAAGTGGTTTCCAGTAGTGGATATCTGTCATTTTGCCTGCTCTGAAATCCTTTCCCATGTCTGTTCCTGTGTTTTGGTGAGGCAGAGTCCTTCCACATTAGGAACATCACTGGAATGGATAATGATTCAGGTATGGACAATTCAAGTACTCCATCCTCTTCACAACTGAAAATATTGCAGGGATGGATCTGGGCAAGTTATTAATTTCTCTTGTTTCAGTTCCCTAACCATCTACCCTCATCCAGCTGTGTGAAAATTAAATGACCCTATAAATTAAGTGTTCAAAAATGCTCAGAAGGGTACTGAGCATTGAAACATTTCTATCCATAAGCACTTAGAGAAGTTAGCTATTATTGTTATTGTATCAGTTCTGAATTGGTGAGATTTGAGTTCATATTACTAGTGATGCTTGAACTCAACATAGAACATTTTCTGAACTCCAGAATCACAATTATGAGAGTCAATTTCTCTTTGCACATTGATTTTAAAGTAATATAGTTTTCTACAATTGAAACTAATAAAATATTAACTAACACAAATGTTTAATGTTTTTTTTCCTTTTGTACTATGATCCAACAATGTTGTTTAGGCATTTTGTTTTCTATAATGATGTTTATTTAAATATTAGGACATATATTAAAGCATTATATATGTGTATGTTTGTACATATGTATGTGCATATATATTCACATATATATGTGCACATATATATGCTTCGGTAAGTAGCAGCTGAAGTGATATTTCTCAGTTGTTACATAGTAACAGAGACGTGCACACATAGTCCTAGACTAACCAACAGTTTAACAGTGATTTTTCATATGATCACAGCTGTAAAATAAATTATCTGCAGACAAATATTTTCAGATAATATAACAAATGAAAAAAAATTCACAAACAAGGGTGGTGAGATTTTAGGTTAATACTTTTCTTTCAAATTAGTTTTACTTGGCTATTCTATTGTTACTATTACCAAAGTCAGAAGAAAAATATATCGATAGATGGATATTTGCATATTTGCACTCTGCTGATGCTAACACATTCACTTAAAATACCCACTCCTTTCCTCCTCATTTCAAGCAATTCCATTCATCTTTCAGGGCCTACCTCAAATCCCATTTCTTCAATAAAGAGCTCACTGACTACCTCAACTTGAAATAAATTCTCCTAGCTGTTAGCTCCCCTAGAAATTCTTATCTGTACCATGTGTTTAGAAATTAATCATGCATTGTCTTGAGATAGTGAAAAGAGAGCTGAGCTTTGAAATCAAACAGACTTGAGATGAATCCTGACCCTGCTACAAAGTAGCTCTATGACCTTGGACAAGTTACTTGCTCTTTTCCCTTCACTTTCATAATAGACAGGCACTGTTTTGAGTGCTTTTGTGTAGGTAAGGGATTGACACACAATGTATGTGTCTATCTTTAGGTCTACAGAACTCTACAGCAAGCTCTCCATGTCTGCACACTGCAAGTCGCATAAACAGAATTCAAACTCCAGGACCCTGGCTTCTAAGTACTTATGCAGTACAGTGTGTGTGTGTGTGTGTCTGTGTCTGTTCTTTGCCTCTCAATTTCTGAACCAGCACTTCATGATATTGACTAAACTCAGAGACTTATTCAGTTCAGTTCAGATCAGTCGCTCAGTTGTGTCCGACTCTTTGTGACCCCATGAATCGTAGCACGCCAGGCCTCCCTGTCCATCACCAACTCCCGGAGTTCACACACACTCGCGTCCATCAAGTCAGGGATGCCATCCAGCCATCTCATCCTCTGTCATTCCCTTCTCCTCCTGCCCCCAATCGCTCCCAGCATCAGGATCTTTCCAATGAGTCAACTCTTCGCATGAAGTAGCCAAAGTACTGGAGTTTCAGCTTTAGCATCATTCCTTCCAAAGAAATCCCAGGGCTGATCTCCTTCAGAATGGACTGGTTGCATCTCCTTGCAGTCCAAGGGACTCTCAAGAGTCTTCTCCAATACCACAGTTCAAAAGCATCAATTCTTCAGCGCTCAGCTTTCTTCACAGTCCAACCCTTGCATCCATACATGACCATAGGAAAACCATAGCCTTGCCTAGATGGCTCTTTGTTGGCAAAGTAATGTCTCTGCTTTTGAATATGCTATCTAGGTTGGTCATAACTTTCCTTCCAAGGAGTAAGCGTCTTTTACTTTCATGGTTGCAGTCACCATCTGCAGTGATTTTGGAGCGCAGAAAAATAAAGTCTGACACTGTTTCCACTGTTTCCCCATCTATTTACCATGAAGTGATGGGACCAGATACCATGATCTTTGTTTTCTGAATGTTGAGATTTAAGCCAACTTTTTCACTCTCTTCTTTCACTTTCATCAAGAGGTTTTTTAAGTTCCTTTTCACTTTCTGCCATAAGGCTGATGTCATCTGTATATCTGAGGTTATTGATATTTCTCCGGCATCTTGATTCCAGCTGTGCTTCTTCCAGCCCAGCGTTTCTCATGATGTACTCTGCATATAAGTTAAATAAGCAGGGTGACAATATACAGCCTTGGACATACTCCTTTCCCGATTTGGAACCAGTCTGTTGTTCCATGTCCAGTTCTAACTGTTGCTTCCTGACCTGCATACAGATTCTCAAGAGGCAGGTCAGGTGATCTGGTATTCCCATCACTTTCAGAATTTTCCACAGTTTATTGTGTTCCACACAGTCAAAGGCCTTGGCATAGTCAATAAAGAAGAAATAGATGTTTTTCTGGAACTCTCTGCTTTTTCCATGATCCAGCAGATGTTGGCAATTTGATCTCTGGTTCCCTGCCTTTTCAAAAACCAGCTTGAACATCTGGAAGTTTACGGTTCATGTATTGCTGAAGCCTGGCTTAGAGCATTTTGAGCATTACTTTACTAGCGTGTGAGATGAGAGCAATTGTACGGTAGTTTGAGCATTCCTTGCCATTGCCTTTCTTTGGGATTGGAATGAAAACTGACCTTTTCCAGTCCTGTGGCCACTGCTGAGTTTTCCAAATTTGGTGGCATATTGAGTGCAGCACTTTTCACGGCATCATCTTTCAGGATTTGAATAGCTCAACTGGAATTCCATCACTTCCACTAGCTTTGTTCACAGTGAGGCTTTCTAAGGCCCACTTGACTTCACATTCCAGGATGTCTGGCTCTAGGTGAGTGATCACACATCGTGATTATCTGGGTCGTGAAGATCTTTTTTGTACAGTTCTTCTGTGTATTCTTGCCACCTCTTCTTAATATCTTCTGCTTCTCTTAGGTCCATACCATTTCTATCCTTTATTGAGCCCATCTTTGCATGAAATGTTCCCTTGGTATCTCTAATTTCTTGAAGAGATCTCTAGTCTTTTCCATTATGTTGTTTTCCTCTATTTCTTTGCATTGATCGCTGAGGAAGGCTTTATCTCTTCTTGCTATTCTTTGGAACTCTGCATTCAGATGCTTGTATCTTCCCTTTTCTCCTTTGCTTTTCGCTTCTCTTCTTTTCACAGCTAGTTATAAGGCCTCCCCAGACAGCCATTAAGTGGATGAAATTAAATAAACTGCTTGGCACATAAGGGCATAACAAATATCATTTGGTGTCTCCCTGGCTTCATTCCTCATGTATACTACCTCAAACTACCACATCTATCTGTTATTAACTTTTATCTTATTCATAGCTTGTCTATGCAGATGGATAATACACTTCCTGAGCCTCCATAATAGCTGGCACTTGGTTGAGCACACACCTAGCAAGGCATTCACGCACCTTCGAGACCTAGTTTGATGTGACTTCAACTTTACTTTTACCTACACCTTGACTTCTAGCTGCAGTGGCTCCCGCAAAACTCCTGCTGTTTCACCACTGTAACTCCATCTACCTACAACTCGCTTGCACTCTCTTGTCACTAATTCCTTCACCTACAGTCTCAGCTGAGCTACAAGGAAGATTCCCCAATCTGGTCAAAGCAAGCACCCTCTTCCAACAACACAAGAGAAGACTCTACACATGGACATCACCAGATAATCAATACCAAATCAGATTGATTATATTCTTTGCAGCCAAAGATGGAGAAGCTCTGTACAGTCAGCAAAACAAGACCGGGAGCTGACTGTGGCTCAAATCATAACTCCTTATTGCCAAATTCAGACTTAAATTGAAGAAAGTAGGGAAAACCACTAGACCATTCAGGTATGACCTAAATCAAATCCCTTATGATTATACAGTGGAAGTGAGAAATACATTTAAGGGACTAGATCTGATAGACAGGGTGCCTGATGAACTACAGACAGAGGTTTGTGACATTGTACAGGAGACAGTAATCAAGACCATCCCCAAGAAAATGAAATGCAAAAAGGCAAAAAGGTTGTCAGAGGTGACCTTACAAATAACTGTGAAAGAAGAGAAGAGAAAGGCAAAGGAGAAAAGGAAAGATATACCCACTTGAATGCAGAGTTCCAAAGAATAGTGAGGAGAGAAAAGAAGCCTTCCTCAGTGATCAATGCAAAGAAATAGAAGAAAGCAATAGAAAGGGAGAGACTAGAGATCTCATCAAGAAAATTAGAGATACCAAGGGAACATTTCATGCAAAGATGGACTCGATAAAGGACAGAAATGGTATGGACCCAACAGAAGCAGAAGCTATTAGGAAGAGGTGGCAATAGCACACAGAAGAGGTGTACAAAAAGGATCATCACGACCCAGACAATCACGATGGTGTCATCACTCACCTACAGCCAGACATCCAGGAATGCAAAGTCAAGTGGGCCTAAGGAAGCATCACTATGAACAAAGCTAGTGGAGGTGATGGAATTCCAGTTGAGCTATTTCAAAACCTAAAAGTTGATGCTGTGAAAGTGCTGCACTCAATATGCCACCAAATTTGGAAAACTCAGCAGTGGCCACAGAACTGGAAAAGGTCAGTTTTCATTCCAATCCCAAAGAAAGGCAATGCCAAAGAATGCTCAAACTACTGCACAATTGCACTCATCTCACATGCTAGTAAAGTAATGCTCAAAATTCTCCAAGCCAGGCTTCAGCAATACGTGAACTGTGAACTTCCAGATGTTCCAGCTGGATTTAGAAAAGGCAGAGGAACCAGAGATCAAATTGCCAACATCTGTTGAATTATTGAAAAAACAAGAGAGTTCCAAAAAAAAACCTACTTCCACTATTGTCTATGCCAAAGCCGTTGCCTGTGAGGATCACAATAAACTGTGGAAAATTCTGGAAGTGATGGGAATACCAGACCACCTGACCTGCCTCTTGGGAAATCTGTATGCAGGTCAGGAAGCAAGTTAGAACTGGACATGGAACAGACTGATTCCAAATTGGGAAAGGAGTATGTCAAGGCTGTATATTGTCACCCTGCTTATTTAATTTATATGCAGAGTACATCATGAGAAATGCTGGGCTGGATGAAGCACAAGCTGGAACCAAGATTGCTGGGAGAAATATCAATAACCTCAGATATGCAGATGACACCACCCTCATGGATGAAGTGAAGAACTAAAGAGCCTCTTCATGAAAATGAAAGAGGAGAGTGGAAAAGTTGGCTTAAAGCTCAACATTCAGAAAACAAAGATCATGGCATCTGCTCCCATCACTTCATGGCAAACAGATGGAGAAACAGTGGAAACAGTGACAGACTTTATTTGGCGGGGTGGGGGGGCGGTGTCTCTAAAATCACTGCAGATGGTAACTGCAGCCATGAAATTGAAAGATGCTTACTCCCTAGGAGAAAAGTTATGACCAACCTATACAGCATATTACAAAGCAGAGACATTACTTTGCCGACAAAGTTCCATCTAGTCAAAGCTATGGTTTTTCCAGCAGTCATGTATGTATGTGAGAGTTGGACTATAAAGAAAGCTGAATGCCAAAGAATTGATGTTTTTGAACTGTGGTGTTGGAGAAGACTCTTGAGAGTCCCTTGGACTGCAAGGAGATCCAACCAGTCCATCCTAAAGGAAATCAGTCCTGAATATTCATTGGAAGGACTGATGCTGAAGCTGAAGCTCCAAACCTCGGCCACCTGATGTGCAGAACTGACCCATTTGTAAAGACCCTGATGCTGGGAAAGTTTGAAGGTGGGGAGAGAGGGGGATGACAGAGGATGAGATGGCTGGATGGCATCACTGACTCAATGAACTTGAATTTGAGTAAAACTCTGGGAGTTGGTGATGGACAGGGAGGCCTGGCATGCTGTGGTCCATGGGGTCGCAAAGAGTTGGGCATGACTGAGTGACTAAACTGAACTGAACTGATGGACTCAGCTCTGCCTGTCCTCCTTCCAAGCTACCCCTCAACACCCCAGTTGGGAAAGAGCCGCCTATCTGTGTCTCTGCCTTCCTATGAATACCAGTGTTCAGAGTACAGTAAGCCAGGTAAGCACATTTATTTCAATATGCTGTGGCAAGGTCTGGAACACACAGGCAGGCTTGATTCAAGCCATATCAGTATTCCCAATACATTGCACAAAAACTGGAGCTGTAGGCATTCAATAAGTGCTTACTGAGTTTTCTTTATAATAGACTTTCTTTTTACTTGCCCTAGAGAAAGTTTTAGAGAAAAGTATTTCTAGTAATACAGTCTCTTCTTTCATGAATGACACAAATGTTAGCATTTCTCAAATATGGTCTATACCAAAAAATTCTGTGGGAAAATTTGGTCCTGTGATCAAATATATTTGAAAATGACTGTCTATTTTCACTATTATGGAAAACCAGTTGTATCATGATATATGCTAGTTCAATAAATATTTATTGATAATCACACACAGTTTCAGAGGAAGGTAAGACAGAAATAAACTATGCCCTTGTGGATTTTATGATCTATCAGATCTGATAAAGTCTTGCAATAAAAAAAGTTTGCCTTCTTCACAACATATTCCAATATATTTTATCAGAGATCTCAATGCATACCAACATTCCAGGTACACATTACAGAAAACATTTCCCAGCAATGTCTCCAGATTAGATATACTTTTTCCTCTCTTAATCTAAGTTTCTTCTTATATTACTTCTGATTTCCATGATAAATAGGAGACATTGATAATTGTATTGTTAACAGTATACATTATTATTTATATATTAAAACAAATAGAAGTTTAAAAATTGCAGTTCTATTTGAAGATACTTTATATTGTCACAATGGTATTAACTGATATTAAAGCATTGAAAATAAAATGAGGCTGAAGAAAAATGTCAGTAAAGATTTATACTGTAGGTAGACATAAACATTTATAAAACACTGATTTACTGATTTTCAATTGCTAAATGAATACATGCTGGGTTTCCATAGTGTTTGGTTAAATACATACTGTCCAGCCTTTGGTATGACACTATAACCTGGTTTCCATAAATTAGTCTAGATTGTTACTACCAGAATAAAATAGACAATTAGAAAAATTAAAATAAAAATCAGGTACCACGTGTTTGTCACATTTGTTAATTCTTGTTGGGGGGGAGGAACATTGTTGTAAGTTATATGTCCAATTGATTTTTTAAAATTTCCCGATTACTTTCATGAGTTACTAGCCAAAAAACAAGCTATTTTTATCAGACTTAATGTATCTTGACACCTCGCAGATTTTTAAATACCTATTTCATATTAAAATTTTCTCTGTATTTGGTATTAGTAGTTGTTTATATGTTTGTCTCTATCTACTCCCATGGATATTTTTTCTATATTCCCTCCAATGGTAACACCTGCTATTTTCATCATTTCACTGGGGGCATTACCCAAGATTTAATTAGGGGATTTTTTCTGAATAGATTTTCTGTCTATATTTACTTCTACACCTATGCTGTGCTTAGTCCATCAGTCATGTATGACTCTGCGACCCCATGGACTATAGCCTACCAGGCCCCTCTGTCCATGGGGATTCACAGGCAAAATACTGGAATGGGTTGTCACGCCCTCCTCCAGGGGATCTTCCCATCCCAGGGATCGAACCCAGGTCTCCTGCATTGCAGGTGGATTCTTTACCAGCTGAGCTACCTCTACACCACCAGAGATCAAATCAGTAACTCCACCATCCCAGGTGCGCAGAAATGTTTGGTAAATAAATGCATGAGATAAAGTTGAATAAACTACAGCAGATGCAGATGGCATAAAGTAGGAGAAAAGGGGACAGCAGGAAGGATAAAGGTTCACCTGAGGTACCCATGCTTCATTCTTTTTCCACGTGAGATATTGACATTACAGAAGTTTGAGATAAACCAAGGCTTTATCAATAATTAATGGAACTGTTGTGTTGTTAGAACTTACATCCAACACATGTTTGCAAAAGGGACCATGTCTATTTTATTTAACCTTTTATTCCTAGTGCCTTGAACAAAGCCTGGAGACATAATACATACACAAATATTTGCTAACAAATAAAGCTAATAAGTTGATTCATGAGAAAAAGTATCATCAATATTGTGTCTGCAGAATTTTCCACTGAGATGTTGGATAAAAATATATTAACATTCAATTCATCAAATCATAATCACTGCTTAGGAAATATCTTGAATTTTAGCTTTTCCATGCTTATATTGCTTACTCTTATTTGTAACTGTTTTATGTTAAAATTCTAATCATAATGCACATGGTGGAGGTTTAGTCACTAAGTCGTGTCTAACTCTTGCAACCTCATGGACTGTAGCCCATAAGACTCCTCTGTCCATGAGATTTTCCAGGCAAGAATACTGGAGTGGGTTGCCATTTCCTTCTCCGGTGGATCTTCCTGAGCCAGGGATTGAACCTGGGTCTTCTGCACTGCAGGCAGATTCTTTACTGACTGAGCTACCAGAGAATTACATAGTAATATGTATATTCATAGCTAAACATAAGAATAATTATATTTATCTTGAGGTCCAAATTACCAGATGGACACTGATGTGACAATTTCATATGTTGTTCAATCATTCTGTATACATAATATTCCAAATTTAATTAATGCAATTGAAGTCATACTTTTAATGTGATTTAACAATAATACTAGTGTCAATAGTACCTAGCTTTTGTGCTACTCATATGGTTGATACTTAATGACTATTTTTAATCTAATGAATGTTCGAATATCAGTTTACTGATACCTTGAGTTTTAGAAAAGGCAGAGGAACCAGAGATCAAATTGCCAACATCCGCTGGATCATGGAAAAAGCAAGAGAGTTCCAGAAAAACATCTATTTCTGCTTTATTGACTATGCCAAGGCCTTTGACTGTGTGGAACACAATAAACTGTGGAAAATTCTGAAAGTGATGGGAATACCAAACCACCTGACCTGCCTCTTGAGAAACCTATATGCAGGTCAGGAAGCAACAGTTAGAACTGGACATGGAACAACAGACTGGTTCCAAATCGGGAAAGGAGTATGTCAAGGCTGTATACTGTCACCCTGCTTATTTAACTTTTATGCAGAGTACATCATGAGAAACGCTGGGCTGGAAGAAGCACAAGCTGGAATTAAGATTGCCGGGAGAAATATCAATAATCTCAGATATGCAGATGACACCACTCTTATGGCAGAAAGTGAAGAGGAATTAAAAAGCCTCTTGATGAAAGTGAAAGTGGAGAGTAAAAAAGTTGGCGTAAAGCTCAACACTCAGAAAACAAAGATCATGGTATCTGGTCCCATCACTTCATGGTAAATAGATGGGGAAACAGTGGAAACAGTGTCAGACTTTATTTTTGGGGACTCCAAAATCACTGCAGATGGTGACTGCAGCCATGAAATTAAAAGACGCTTACTCCTTGGAAGGAAAGTTATGACCAACCTAGATAGTATATTCAAAAGCAGAGACATTACTTTGCCAACAAAGGTTCATCTAGTCAAGGCTATGGTTTTTCCAGTGGTCATGTATGGATGTGAGAGTTGGACTATGAAGAAGGCTGAGCACCGAAGAATTGATGCTTTTGAACCGTGGTGTTGGAGAAGACTCTTGAGAGTCCCTTGGACTGCAAGGAGATCCAACCAGTCCATTCTAAAGGAGATCAGTCTTGGGATTTCTTTGGAAGGAATGATGCTAAAGCTGAAACTCCAGTACTTTGGCTACTTCATGCGAAGAGTTGACTCATTGGAAAAGACTCTGATGCTGGGAGGGATTGGGGGCAGGAGGAGAAGGGGACGACAGAGGATGAGATGGCTGGATGGCATCACTGACTCGATGGACGTGAGTCTGGGTGAACTCCGGGAGTTGGTGATGGACAGGGAGGCCTGGCGTGCTGTGATTCACGGGGTCGCAAAGAGTCGGACACGACTGAGCTGAACTGAACTGATACCTTGAGAGTGATATTCTTCTCACAGTTTCTCTAATGTTTGAACTACTTTTATAGTTTGAATCAACTCAAAAAGATGGCAAAACCAGTGGAAAGCATCTCCTGACTCTCCCTGCAATAGAGACTCCTCATTTTAACTCTTTATTAATGAAATTCCAACTCTGATCATGTCACTAACTTAAAAACCTTACATTTCTTTTCCTCATTTTTCCTAAAAACGTGTTACCTATATAGCCTCTTATTTCCTGAAAAGCTGCTTTCTGAAAACTGGAAATGAGGAATCTTTTTCTAAGCTTTCTAAATGGTTCTCTGTCTTCACTAATCCCTAGGTGTCTCGGAGAAGTCTATGGCACCCCAGTCCAGTACTCTTGCCTGGAAAATCGCATGGATGGAGGAGCCTGGTAGGCTGCAGTCCATGGGGTCCATAAAAGTCGGACACGACTGAGCGACTTCACTTTCACTTTTCACTTTCATGCATTGGAGGAGGAAATGGCAACCCACTCTAGTGTTCTTGCCTGGAGAATCCCAGGGACAGCGGGGCCTGGTGGGCTGCTGTCTATGGGGTTGCACAGAGTCGGACACGACTGAAACAACTTAGCAGCAGGTGTCACCAAGATATTGTGCTTTGATACTTTGTGTATAAAATGTACCCGATTAAGCTAAAACAAAACTAAGAAATAAGAAACACATGTGTTATTTTTCCAGGTGGAGCTAGTGGTAAAGAACCTGCCTTCCAATGCAGAAGACACAGGAAATCCAGGTTCGACTGATCCCTGGGTCAGGAAGATCGCCTGCGGGAGGAAATGACAACCCACTCCAGTAATCTTGCCTGGAGAATCCCATGGACAGAGGAGCCTGGTGGGCTATAGTGCATAGGGTCACAGAAATGAACACAACTGAAGTGACTGAAACACACATAAACACACACTAGATAACTAAAATTTTTGAACAGTTTTCTCCTCTTTAGAACTTTTTTAATAGCTATATTTAAAATGTTATTCCTCCTATGAAGCAAGATTAAGATGCAAAGAGGTAAAATGGAATGGACAGAGTTAATGGGAGAGAAATGCCAAGTTCATGTTCCATGAATGGTGTTATCAGGACTTTTATCAAAAGAGAACATTAATTTTTGCCAATAATGACAGGTTAAAAAGAATCAAAGGTCCTTTCACAAAAATTACAAAATCTATCACCTAAGCTCTAAAAAATGACCTTGAATCTAACTAAAATAAAATTGAGCTATCATATTATAATGTTGAAATAGTTGAATCTGATATACAGGTTCTTGTATGTCCATCTGGAAATGTGAAATTTAGGACAAGTTTACTTGACACAGTTTTATGTTTGGTTATAAAACCACAAATTGTGCTTAGAATGTTAGTATCAACAGTTGCATAATAAGGTAGAAAAGTCCCCTTTTCAGTGTCTTCTTTATCTTTCCAAAAGTTCCTGGATGGGTAATAAAATCTCTATTAATACTTTTATAATGAGCTCCCACTATAAGAAAAAAACATGTAGCATTCTAAAGCTAGCTGTCATGTAATGTACAAAATAGTGAATATATTTGTTATTCATTACCTGATATTTTACAGTTATGAATTTTTCATATCCCTGTAGTGTCATCTTCCCCCAGCTGCCCTGGCATACATCCTGGTTCAAATCAGGGCCAGCCAAACATAAATAAATAAATGAAGTTGAACAGGTAACTCTTAGAGGTTCTTTTCAATGGTACAGATAAAAATCTTTGTTTTAAGAAAGACTGTAATCAGGAAGTATTGGTAAAAGAGATGGTGGTTAATACTAATAAATCATACAAATTTATTCATATTTTGAAGCAGTTGCTGGATATTAACTCTACAAAGTACAGAACATCCTTAGAAATATAACATTTTCATATAGAAATAGAAGCTAGTAAGTCCTTAGTCATCTATGCTGCTGTACTCAGGGCATTACCTCCTCAATTCTAAAATAATGTTTTTATTGCCTTAAGAAATTTATTAAATTATATTTCACATGTCTCATTGATAGTCACTTGGGAAACTAATCCTATCATAATGTCTCACTAATGATATATCAAATATCCTTCTCTCTAGGAGGAAGCTTCCCTGGTGGCTCAGAGGGTAAAGAATATGCCTGCAATTCAGAAGACCTGGGTTCTATCCTTGGATCAGGAAGATGCCCTGGAGAAGGGAATGGCTACCCACTCTAGTATTCTTGCCTGGAGAATTCCATAGACAGAGGAGACTAGTGCGCTATAGTCCATGAGGTCACAACAAGTTGGACATGACTGAGCGACTAACACTTTCACACTTTCAACTTTGAATCTTTTCTCTACGTGAAATAAATCACTTAGGAAATTTCATATTTTAGTTTTTGTTAATAAAAGATACCTTGTGGCTCAGAGGTTAAATCATCTGCCTCCAATGCAGGAGACCCAGGTTCAATCCCTGGGTCGGGAAGATCCCCTGGAGAAGGAAATGGTAACCCATTCCAGTATTCTTACCTGGAGAATCCCGTGGATGGAGAAGCCTGGTAAGCTATAGTCCATCGGGTTGCAAAGAGTCAAACAAGACTGAGCGACTTCATTCACTCACTCACTCAAAAGATACCTTGGGGAGACATCACATGAGATTTTGCCACACACCTCTATAACTGTTAATGTAGTATAGCTGGGTTCTCACTTAATGGACTTTTTGGGCCCTAAGTACGTGTTCTCATACTTGAATCAAATTATGTCAATGTTAAATTAAATTTCATGTTGAACTTCCATTGGCCTCTATGTAGAAGTGGATCTGAAATTCTATTAAAGATGATCCAGTTTCTTATTTCAATCAGGCTTTCTCACATTGTAATAACTTCCAGATGATAGATGAACTAAAATAAAACTAAGGTTTCAACAAGAGTTTGGGGAAATATTAGCATGGTATGAAAGACTAAGAATACTAAGGAAGTTATTTTCAAACTAGTTTTTCCTTGCTTTAAAAAATGCCACTGGCAAGAATAATGATGCTTCCTTAATGTTACTAGAGTGCTATATTTGTAAAGCAGCATGTAAGCTTCATAAAAGGGTAATGAGTTCCTTAAGTGATAGTAAAATAAGCTTTCACGTAGAGATACGCTGAGGTACTACTGTTCATGGGCAGCACGAGGGTTGCATTACCTATTTTGTATTGCAATTTTCACTAACCGAAAAAAAGGAATTACAATAATGGTCACATTTTCTTTCTCTGACATAAAAAAAGAACACTAGTGGAATTCAACTAAGTAGAGAAAATGATAAAATCTTATACAAAATTTATACTTATTTGGCCATTCTTTATATAAGCATGCTATTTGAGTAAAGTAGGTGTAAGTTCCTCTAGCTGTTCATAGACTAACTCCCAGATGTCTATTTTCAGTTGATTTGGTCTCTGCTAGATTTATCAATTATTACAACTTCATAAAATGTGCATAGATCCCTTGACATTTATAGTAAGTAACACTTGTCTTCTCCCTTCCATGTATAGTAGCAGTCAATAAAAATAATCACTCAATATTGGTGGAAATAAATGTAATAGAAGACAAAAAATTATTGAAGTATTTCAATTTAGTTTCATCTTTCAGGAGAAAAGTCTCATCTATCATGTAATTGAAATCCCCTAAGAACAGAAATTTCATCTTAAATTCCATTGGCTAATTGCCTGTACAATCAATAAGAGTTTTCTATCCTCTATCACCATTCTTAATTGGATTTCTTGCTCTTTAGCAGCAACAGGAAACAGATGGTTCCAGATATCAGACATTTCTAGTAAGTGGCAGGTACATGAAATATCTCACTGTTTTGTCATATTAAATTTGGCAAGGCAACATGTATAGGAAGGAGAGATTATATATATAAGAAGTTTATGAGCAAAGGAGAAGGATTCAAATGAAAACTATGACTTCCGGGGCAGATATTTAAAAAGAAATGCTTTTGAATGATAGGTGCAGAAAGGCTCTCACTCAAGTCTAAAGTAAAATTAAAAAAAAGAAAGCTCAACTCAGAAGACTAGAGTATGAAACTTTCTGTGGTCATAAAAAGCTAAGCCCATCAGCAACTAACTATGGAAGTGCTTTCTTCCTAACAAATGTATAAGTTTTTGCATGACAGATAAATTACGACAGATAAAAGTATCCAAATACTAAATTCTATTTTCATAAGACAGGGTAAGTGCATATTGCTACTATAAAAATTACATGTTTATTAAATAAAGGAGCCAAATGAGAAAACTGGTGCTCCTCCATAACCAAAGTCTGTGCACACTTGAAGAAACAGAAGCATAAAGGCTGCTTTTTAATCCTTAAATCTGAAACTCATTGTTGTGGAGGGTGATCTGCTGAGTCTCAGCACAGCTAGCTTCTCAGAACATAGCCTCAGGCCAGAGGATCATATGAGCGCTTTAAAAACAACTTTTGCATATTTTTATTCCAGACTTCCTATAATTAAAAATTAAAATATACCTAGGAATTTACAATGAAATGAGTATTTCTGTCATAGGAGAGGCATAGGGAATAAGAAATTTATATTAAATTTTCCCTAAAAGGCTGGATATTTTGAAGTTTTTCTTGGAGGGACAATTATAATTCTTAATGAGATTTGAAGTAATTTTAATACTTTATAGCAAAAAAAAAGAAACTATAAACAATAATGCCTACATTTCTTGACATCTAGACAATAATTGGTAAGAAAACTGCAAACAAAGTTCAAAATAAAAATTTACAAACAAGAATAATTGAAATAAGTATGTTTTATAATGAAAAAAAAACCCCACTGTTCTTAAAAATAACTTGAATTAAAGTAACATTTGAAAAACAGATATTAAGTTTTAAAATAATGTGGTAAGGAATGGTTTGACTTACAGAATAAGATGTCTGAATATTCAAAATTAATGTTCTCTATCCTAACCAAATGGAAAATGGTCACATGGTAAGTCCCTTGCCTCCAGTCTTACTTTTACTTATTGATAAATTTAATAGTAGTTTATGAAGCAATTGTTTGGGCAAGCAATGATATATGAGAAATAGCACACAATGTATGTGTTAGTTCAATGTTTGTTGCTCTTATTTGACTATATTTCTTCCTGTGATTTACTATTACACTATATGATTACAAAGGAGCAGATCTCTAAATCTTCACATATCACTTGAGTGTGATTTGCAAAATTCTAAAATAGTCCCATGACCATTATTCCCTAGTATTATTCTTGTGATTGTGTTTTGCTACATGGGAAAGAAGTTTTGCAAATGACGTTAAGGTTACTGCTGCTGCTAAGTCGCTTCAGTCATGTCCGACTCTGTGGGACCCCATAGACGGCAGCCCACCAGGCTCCCCTGTCCCTGGGATTCTCCAGGCAAGAATACTGGAGTGGGTTGCCATTTCCTTCTAAGTTGCCTTAAAAATAAGGAATGGGTCTAAAAAGCAGAGTTTTCTCCAGCTGGTAGCAGAAGGGGAAATCAAGGAGTTTAAGCATGATGAGAGTTTGTGCATCTTTGCTGGCTGGGAAATAGAAGAGCCATTTGAAACAAAGTTGAGAAAGATCTTTAGAAACTAAAGGCATCCTGAGCCACCAGTCAGCAAGGAAACAGGAGCTTAGTTCTATAGATGCAGGAAGCTGCATACTGCAACATAAAGAGTTTGGAAGGAGATGCTTCCTGTAAGTCTCCAAATAAAAGCCCAGGCTGACTGACACCTTGAATCTTACTTTGTGAGATACTAAGATACTGAGAGTCGCTTCCAACTCTTTGCAACAGTATGGACTGTATGTAACCTGCAGGCTCCTCTGTACACAGGATTCTCCAGGCAAGAATACTGAAGTGGGTTTTCATGCCCTTCTCCAGGGGATCTTATCAACCCCAGGATTGAACCTGTGTCTCTTGTTTCTCCTACATTGTAGGCAGATTCTTTACCCACTAAGCTCCCTAGGAAGCCCATCCCAATATATGCATCTCTAAATGACATGAGAGAAAGACAATAATTGTTTTGTGTCCAAATATGCTAGTGGAAGTTTGTAGATGGATGGCCTCACCATTTTTCCAATATATGGTGAAATTATCAGATGAGTAAGATCATCCTTTACCCCTGAAAGGGGCAAAGCATTAGTAGAGAACTGAACCCTAAAGTATCTCAAAGTTAGGGAAAAGAACAGGAAGTTCCCCCAGAAGCTTGGTCACCGCTGGGAGCTAACTTTGCCCATTTCTTCTCCACCAGTATATGAAGTATTCTTAAATACAAGTCTCATAGCTTATTCTGATATTGAAATACAATGGATGTTTTACAAACATGATTTGATCCATTGCCTTCATTAGGTATTTCGTAAAGAGGTTTCATAGCTTACTTTGTATATATCTATTATAGGTTAATTTTCTGAAAAACAAGTTTTCAGAACTAAAAAATTCTACAGCACCTGTATATTTTAATTATGTGACTGTGAATGTATGGATATCATCATAGTAGCCTAAAATATAAGAATCTAGAAAGACTAAATAACTATCCACATCTTATAAGAATTGCTTTGGTATATAAGTAACATCTTAATCTATTACATGCTTTATAGATTTTATATCTACATATTCATTGGAAATTTTAGATAACAAGTATACATGTTTATATTTACTTTTCCCTTATAGTCAAATCTTAAGTTATTATATCTGTCAGCAAAGCAAGCAAACAACAACAAAAAGAAAACAGCAAGTGTTTTTGGAAAGACCCAAAAAAGTGTGCGTTACATTTGTACCTCTATTTTTAGCAGCCAGAATGAGATCACATATTAATTCCGTATAATGATAAATGACGCCAGAATGTATCTTACATTTAGTTTTAAAGTGAAACCTAGAAATTTTAGTTAGATCTAAACTTAGCTGTGTCTCCTCAGATTCATCACTTGGTACCATATGTTGTGTTTCTGATCACAATTCACATAATCTGTGGAGAGGCTACAGATGTCTGGGTTTAAATAAAAACAGCGATCAGTTTGCTAAAGAATGGACATGGGCCACATTTCTAATTTTAAGTTGGAAAATTTGTTCCATTTTACAGATTTATTTTTACCCCTGAAAAGTCCTAACAAGATTTGCTAAGCTTGACTATTCCAGACAGTTCATTTTTTATCCGTTTATCCATTTCAGGTAGTATTTCCAAAGATCTATACTAAGGCTATGTTCTGAAATTTTATGCAATAGTTACTTTCACTTGTTATTAAAATAAAAACAAAAACAAACCATTCAGTGTAAGTGAATTTATAATTTCCTCTTTCCTGACCATGGGCAATCTCAAAACGCTTTCACTCTTTACTCTCAAATGTGTAAATCGGTGAGCGGAGAAAGATATCTATTTTTATTCTTATTTGAGACTTATTTAATCCTAAAAGTTTGAAATCATTATTGAGTAACTTAATGCATGTTACTAAATAACTCATCCAACTTATGAATAAAAAAACTAAGGCTCAGAGAAAGTGAGTTGAGTCACAAGACTAGAGGGTGGCAGATTTAGAGCCCAATCAAGGAAAAGTGATTCACTCAACTAAGTTAGTTAAAGAAACTATACTTAGAGTTGTTAGACAGTGTTACTAACACAAGCATATTTTATATTTCCATTTCCAGGTTTTCAAACACTTATATTTAATTATTTTCCTATGTTTAACTACTCCCTTAAAGTTCAGACATGAAGTGGTACTCTATATTTAAAGAAAATAAAAATGTATATATAAAATATGTGTGTAGATGTTCAGCAGTAAATAATATTAATAATATTTCTAGAGCATTACTTTCAGAGGGAATGACATATATATATATATATATATTTACACATAAAGATTCAATACGAGTGATTATTTCTGGATTCTGCCATAGGTATTTCTAAATATTTTAAATTTTCCTAATTTTATTGGAATACACTAGTAGTTATGCATTAAGAATTAATTTAGATCTCTCTTTCTCTCTTTGTAGTTCTTTTTATTCTTAAATTGTGTTCTAGGAATGACTGTTTCTTCTTGCAATTTCCACAATTTTCAATTGTGTTTATGCACATTTTTTGAACTGTGCATAAACAGGTAAAAATTGAATCCAGAAGAACTATGTTAACTGGCTCAGGACACATCTGATGCTCCAACTCCATGATACATAAAAAAATAAAACATGCCATTTTAGATAAAAAGTGACGTGGTTTATCTTCAGTACTATTAACACTCTTTGGTAATTTCTTAAAACTATCATACAGCTAGAACTATCATAAAAATTGTGAAATAAATGTAACATTTCCAGAATTTAAGTTGGCACAATTTTTTTATAAAAATGCCACTGATATAGAAAATGGCTAAATTTACTGAATGCATGTGCCTTAAATGTTTCATATTTCATTAATTTAGTCATTTGAAAGGAGCAATAGTGAGTCCTGGTTAAAACCCACTAGGGTTCATACTCTACAAGAGTTATGCTACCTGTTACTCGTACGGAAGAAGCCTGGGCTTGGGCATCATTATTAGCATGATTGCATCATTATAATAATAAATAATACTGCCAGTAGTGTTTTTCCAAGTTTCTATCTCTAACTTATTGCTTACTTGCCTTTCTTTACTTACATAAATAAAGGCATTTGGTTTGTAAATCTGTGATAATCATAATTTATCATCCTGCTAATTAGGACCATGTTTACTGTTGGGTTTCTTTTCTATCTCAGCCTTGTTTTACTCAGCTGTTTAGATGATATTTTGTAAGATGAGATAATATTTCCTTAATTGTACCATTTTAAAGCAGGATGTATGATTTATTAATAAAATGAAAGGGTATTATGCTCAATATTACCTGTGTGATTTAATCCTCAGAATCTTCCTTACAGGGCCTTTTATTTTATCAACAAGATGATGATGATGAAGACATAAGTATATTTACAAGTAAAGTATGAAAAGATAGTAAACCCTGTATCAATAATACATTATGAAAAATTAGACATATCCCAGAAGTGGAGAAGTGGTTTTACATCAGATAATACATTAATGTTATTTTCTTCATATTTAATAGATTAATGAAAATTATGGAGAAAAATATTCAAAAAGATTCAATATTCATTCATGATTAAAATACTTAGTGAACTATCTGTAATTCTAAAAAAAATTTTTAGATATCATCAAAATTATCAAAATCTAGGTATCAAAATGTGATTTATGTACTAAAAATAAAGGCCAAGAACACTCAAGACAATTTTGAAGAACGAAGTGAAGATATCAGATACCAAAATACAAACAACTACAGTTTATAATACTAACAGAGACAAACCAATGGAATATTATCAAGAACAATTACTGACTTATTTAATATAAAAACTGTATCTATAAGAAATGTGGCATTATATATTGATAGCAAATATTCGATATTTTTATAGCTATAGTTGGAAGTGAAACCACTATGACTTATTACTCATATTACCTTTATATGAATGTACTCAGTTCAGTTCAGTCGCTCAGTCGTGTCCGACTCTTTGCGACCCCATGAATCGCAGCACATCAGGCCTCCCTGTCCATCACCAACTCTCAGAGTTCACCCAGACTCACATCCATCGAGTCAGTGACGCCATCCAGCCATCTCATCCTCTGTTGTCCCCTTCTCCTCCTGCCCCCAATCCCTCCCAGCATCAGAGTCTTTTCCAGTGAGTCAACTCTTTGCATGAGGTAGCCAAAGTACTGGAGTTTCAGCTTTAGCATCATATGAATATACTAGAATGTACTTTTTAAATGTTTAAAAGTCTCTCTTTTCTGTTGCTTAAAAGAATTAGAAATTATTGATTTTTTAAAAAGTCTTCAGTGCTTGATAAGAGCTGTATAAAATTTATGGACTTTTTCTTACTAATTTTCTTTACTAATTTTATAGCTTCTATTTCTTCTTGCAGTGCAAACACACTTTAGGGGATCAATTCTTTCTCCTTGAAGTGTAACATTAGAGATTCCTTATGGCAAACTATTTGGTTTAGTTTGTTGTTTAAAAGTCTTTATTTCACCCAGATGGTGAAAGGCTGCTTGACTGTGTATAAAAGTCCAGATTGCTAGTCATTGCCTTTCTGATTTTGAAATTATGTTTCCAGTTGTTTATCAGCTTCTATTGTGGCAGCTAAGCAGGTTATCAGTTGCTAATTATTTTTCAATATCAGGAATTAGCCTTTTCACTTTTATTGCTGCCTAGGTTTAATGTTATGAAGATTTACTGTTATGTGAATAAACATTTATTTTTTATTTGTCCTGCTTTGAATTTTTAGAACTTCCTGGACCTAAAAATATCATGTCAATTAAAGGTTCTGGACACTGTTATTCTAACACACAGGCTTCAACAGTACATGAACCGTGAATTTCCGTTGTTCAAGCTCAATTTAGAAAAGGCAGAGGAATCAGAGATCAAATTGTTAACATCCATTGGATCATTGAGAAAGCAAGAGAGTTCCAGAAAAACATCTACTTCTGCTTTATTGACTATGCCAAAGCCTTAGACTGTGTGGATCACAACAAACTGTGGAAAATTGTTCAAGATATGGGAATACCAGAACACCTTACCTGCTTCCTGAGAAATCTGTATGCAGGTCAAGAAGCAACAGTTAGAACTGGACATGAAACAACAGACTGGTTACAAATCAGGAAAGGAGTATATCAAGGCTGTATATTGTCATCCTGCTTATTTAACTTATATTCAGAGTACATCAAGCAAAATGCCGGGCTGGATGAAGTGCAAGCTGCAATCAAGATTCCTGGGAGAAATATCAATAACCTCAGATACACAGATAACCTTATGGCAGAAAGTGAAGAACAACTAAAGAGACTCTTGTTGAAATTGAAAGAGGAGAGTGAAAAACTTGGCTTAAAATTCAACATTCAGAAAACTAAGATCATGGCATCCAGTCCCATCTCTTCATGGAAATAGATGGGGAAACAATGGAAACAGTGAAAAACTTTATTTTCTTGGGCTCCAAATCACTGTGGATGGTGACTGCAGCCATGAAATTAAAAGATGCTTGTTCCTTGGAAGAAAAGTTATGACCAACCTAGAGAGCATGTTTAAAACCAGAGACATTACACTGCCAACAAGGTCTATCTGGTCAAAGCTATGGTTTTTATAGTAGTCATGGATGGATATGGGAGTTGGACTATAAGAAAGCTGAGCACCGAAGAATTGATGCTTTTGAACTGTGGTGTTGGAGAAGACTCTTGAGAATCCCTTGGACTGCAAGAAGATCCAACCAGTCAATCTTGAAGAAAATCAGTCATGAATATTAATTGGAAGGACTGATATTGAAGCTGAAGCTCCAATCCTTTGGCCACCTGATGTGAAGAATTGACTGATTAGGAAAGACGCTGATGCTGGGCAAGATTGAAGGCAGGAGGAGAAGAGGATGACAGAGGATGAGATGGTTGGACGGCATCACCGACTCAGTGGACATGAGTTTGAGCAAGCTCTGGGAGTTGGTGATGGACAGGGAGGCCTGGTGTGCTGCAGTCCATGGGGATGTGAAGAGTCGGACACGACTGATTGACTGAACTGAACTGACTAAACACACTGTGATGGAGAAGGAAATGACAACCCACTCCACTATTCCTGGAAAATCCCATGGACTTAGGAGGCTGGTTGGCTACAGTCCATGCGGTTGTAAAGAGTCATACACAACTGAGCAACTGAGCACGACACACTGTGAGGTAAATATATTATCATTGTACAAATTATAACTGATAGAACTCTGAAGCAGAAATGTTAGAACAACTTATGGAAGATCATATACCTTGAAAGTGGCACAGGAATGCTTGCTTGAGAATCATCATTTCCAATTTTTAGGCTACAATACCAGGTTTACTACACCGGTTATTATTCATCATCAGTGATATTTGTCTTAGAAAACTACTTATCTGAAATCTTAAACTTGTAACTAAAACATCTTTCACAGTATACTTTACTATTAAATTTTTGATCTCCCACACTTCTGTTATCATATTCACTCACGTACCACTAACTTTCCCTTGGACTGCAAGGAGATCCAACCAGTCCATCCTAAGGGAGATCAATCCTGGGTGTTCATTGGAAGGACTGATGCTGAAGCTGAAACTCCAACACTTTGGCCACCTGATGCGAAGAACTGACTCATTTGAAAAGACCCTGATGTTGAGAAGATTGAGGGCAGGAGGAAAAGGGAACAAGAGAGGAGGAGATGGTTGGATGGCATCACCGACTCAACAGACATGAGTTTGGGTAAACTCCAGGAGTTGGTGATGGACAGGGAGGCCTGGCGTTCTGTGGTACATGGGGTCGCAAAGAGTCAGACATGACTGAGCAACTGAACTGAACACTAACTTTTTATTATTCTCTATTTTTTGATTCTTCTCTATTGTTCTAATTGCAAAGGATATTTTGATGATTTTATTATGTTTTAAATGTTGGTTTTTACATTTTAATAATTATTTCTTCAGCTTTAAAAATTCATAATTAATGCTTGGATATTTTTTATTTTTATGCTTTATGCTCTTTAGAAGATAAATGTAATTTCTAATTTTAAATGGTTGGGAAAGTAAGTAATTAAAGCATAGACTATAAGTGAACCTTGTAGATTAATTTTCCAGAATCAGAAATAGGGGATAGACCAAAAGTAATCAAAGAGTGACATAAGTAACTGGAGTCATCTCCTTGTTAGATTTGAAATCCACTATTAATTCTTGACTCTAATATACTGTCCTCTGTTTCTACCTACAAAATGAACTTGGTAATAACATTGTCTTTTATCAAACTTCTGTTCAGATCCATTTTTTAACACTCCCAGTAAAAGGTCTGCAATGTTCTGAGAAAACAGTTTGAAAACAACTAGTAGATGATAATTCAAAAGAAATTAATTTCATACAAACATGAGTTCCAACACTGTACACAGAGGGGAGAGTTTTTTAAAAATTATTTCTAGTGAGAACAATCAGACTTCACAGGTGTGGGGGTTGGGTCTCCTCCAAATTTTTATTTTCCTTTTTCTCCACTTCCTCGATTTCTGATTTAGGAATTTCCAATTTGGAAAGGAAATCTGCAGAGATTATAGGTATATACAAATACAGTTTATAGATTCCCTCAGTTCAGTCGCTCAGTCGCATCTGACTCTTTGCGACCCCATGAATCACAGCACGCCAGGCCTCCCTGTCCATCACCAAACTCCCGGAGTTTCACTCAGACTCACGTCCATCGAGTCAGTGATGCCATCCAGCCATCTCATCCTCTGTTGTCCCCTTCTCCTCCTGCCCCCAATCCCTCCCAGCATCAGAGTCTTTTCCAATGAGTCAACTCTTCGCATGAGGTGGCCAAAGTACTGGAGTTTCAGCTTTAGCATCATTCCTTCCAAAGAAATCCCAGGGCTGACCTCCTTCAGAATGGACTGGTTGGATCTCCTTGCAGTCCAAGGGACTCTCAAGAGTCTTCTCCAACACCACAGTTTAAAAGCATCAATTCTTTGGCGCTCAGCCTTCTTCACAGTCCAACTCTCACATCCGTACATGACCACAGGAAAAACCATAGCCTTGACTAGACAGACCTTTGTTGTCAAAGTGATTGTCTCTGCTTTTGAATATGCTATCTAGGTTGGTCATAACTTTCCTTCCAAGGAGTAAGCATCTTTTAATTTCGTAGCTGCAGTCACCATCTGCAGTGATTTTGGAGCCCAGAAAAATAAAGTCTGACACTGTTTCCACTGTTTCCCCATCTATTTCCCTAGTAGAATCCAAATTTTTGTCTCACAGTCAGAGAGTAGTCTAAATCCTTTTGGGGCATGAAAAGAAGGCCATTCTTCTAATAGGGACAAATAGCTACATAAAAAGTCTTTTGAGATACATAAGCAGCAAGCTTAGAGATCATGGATACAGACATTTTTGTTCTTTGAGGCTTTATATGGAAATAGCTTTTTCCTTAAATCAAAATAAGAAAAAATAAGGTTGATAACAGTTATTAAAAACAACTGAAATTTAGGAATTATTAGTTTGCACTAGATCATTACATTCTTTTAAAAATCAGTTTAGATTGTGTGAACACATATCTAGAAAAACACTTAAAAATAAATAGAAAAGTGGAATCATGGAGTATTTGCCTCTGATTAATTTTTTAATGTAGCAAATGTTCTTGAGGTTCATTCATATTATTACATATTGAAGAATTTCCTTCACCTTTAAGGCTGAATAGTATGCAGTTGGTCCTCCTTATCTGCAGGTTCTGCATTCATGGATTAAACCAACTGTGGATCAAAAATATTAAAAAAGAAAAACTTTCAGAGTGTTCCAAAATGCAAAACTTGAATTGCCACACCCTGCGAACTCTTTACATACCATTTACATCGTATTTACAACTATCTACATAATACTCACATTGTTCTGCACGGTAAGCAATCTAGAGATGATTCAAAGTATCAGGGAGGATGTGCTTATGGGAGGGAACCAACTCCCATGGACACCGAGAAAGGACTGTAGCATTGTATATACATTTTCTTTATGTATTCATCCATCAATTAGGTTGCCCCTTTTAGAACTAAAATGAACACGTGAGTGCTAATATCTTTTTAAAATCCTAACTTTAATTATTTTTTACAAATGTCCAGAAGTGAGATTTCTGGATCATATGGTAGTTTTATTTTTAATTTTGGGGGAGCTTCCATCCTGTTTTACATAGCAACTGTACCATTTTACATTCCTACTAGTGATATACAAGAGTTCTAATTTTTCTATATCTTTGCCAACACATGTCTTTTATTATTATTTTTACAACAGCCATGCTGATAGATGTGAGGTGATATCTCTCTTCGGTTTTAATTTCCATTTTTTGATGTTTGGTGACTAAGGATTTTTTTACGTATCTTTTGGCCATTTGTAAAAACATATATTTAGGTGCCGAAGCCATTTAAAACCAGGTTATTAGTTTTTTCCCTATATAAGTTTAAGAGTTATAGGCTTTACATACATTTTTCAGATTCAATCCTTATTAGATATATAGTTTGCAAATATAATCTCCCATTCTGTGGGTTGCCTTTTACTGGGTTGATTGTTTCCTCTGCTGTGGAGCTTTTTATTTTGATATAACTTTATTTTTGTTTTTGTTGACTGTGTTTTTAGTGCCGTACCCATAAAATCCTTGCCAAGATCAATGTCATGAAGATTTTCCCCTTATGCTGTCTTCTGGAAGTTTCACAATTTGGGGTATTAATATTTAAACCATTAATAGATTTTGAGTTGATTTTTGTGTATGGCCTTCTACCAATCCAAGCAATCATGTCTGTTTTCCTCCAGGCAGCCAGAGTATGCTGGTCCAGTAAGAGTTCCAGGATTGGCAAGCAGAAGCCAGTCCTCTGTGGAGACTTGTCAAAAAGCAGTGGTGTAGGATGTACAGACCAACTTTTTCCACCTGGTGAACCTGGGAACTAGGAGGCTTCTTCCTGATCATGTGTTCATGTGTGTGTCTGTGTGTGTGTTAGTCACTTCATTGTGTCTGACTCTTTGTGACCCAATGGACTGTAGCCCACCAGGCTCCTCCATCCATGGGGATTCTCCAGACAAGAATACTGGAGTGGGTTGCCATTTCCTCTCTAGGAAGGTTGCCATTTCCTTCTCCTGTTCATGTGGCACTACACAAAGGTAAGGTCTCTGGAGAGATGGAGTCTGGAGTCCCCCTACAGGCTCTGGTGAGTCTGATTTCACATTCTCACAACATGCAAGACCTTTTCAATTAGTTCCTGATTTCTCACAAAGGAAGTTTGTTCATGAACTGTTGCTGGATTGGAGTGTCACAAGGGAAAAGATGCCCCTAAAGGAAATCAATCCTAAATACTCATTGGAAGGACTGATGCTGAAGCTCCAATACTGTGGTTACCTGATGCAAAGAGCCAATTCATTGGAAAAGACGCTGATGCTGGCAAAGATTCGAAGGCAAAAGAAGGGGGCGACAGAGAATGAGATGGTCAGATGGTATCACTGAGTCAATGGACATGAATTTGAGCAAACTCCTAGAGATAGTGGAAAGCAAGGAAATTAGGCATGCTGCAGTCCATGGGGTCACAAAGAGTCAGACATGACTTAATGATTGAATAACCACAAAAGCTTCTGACTCTTCCATCTGCCTGATGGCACTTTTTTTTTTCTGAATACTTCTTTAAACTGTAGCTTTGTTTAATTTACTATTTCTGTTCTTTCTACATTTTAATTATGAAATAATTAATGACAAAGACTATGCTTCTCAAAGTATGTTTGTATCTAATAAATTTTTTAAAGTAGTGGTAACTTATTAAATAATCTGCAGGATTCTACAATGCACTCCTCAGCTTGTGGTTGTCCCTGTGCCAGCTCATTCATGTAGAAAAGAATTATTATGAATATTGAACTCATCTATGGTAACTTCAAAACTTAATTTTCTTCAAAATTTATAGAACACTAAGCTTAGAAGTTTTAGAAATATTCCTGCTTAAAATACTCTGCCTTGCTCCCTCACATATATTATGCCTGTGAACCTGGATTTTAATTCAAAAAATACATTCACCAGTTTTTCAGAATCTTTGAAAGATGGGGCCCTATTATGGCATTCAGTTCTTATATACAGA
>NW_020867384.1:0-38770 GCF_003369695.1 Bos indicus x Bos taurus | reverse complement strand
CAGGCAAGAATCCTGGAGTGGGTTGCCATGCCCTCCGCCAGGGGATCTTCCTGACCTAGGAATCGTACACAGGTCTCCCTCATCGCAGGCAGACTTTTTACCATCTGAGCCACCAGGGAAGTTCCTAAACAGGGAGCAAAATCCCCTCATACTTCAAATCTAATTTTCCTTTTTGCAAACTAGGTAGCAAAACTCCTTGCTTTGAAAGATTAGGTTAAGTCCGCCCTCATAATCTCCCTTTTGATGAATTTGGAATCAATGGATTAGTAATCTTAATTACATCTGAAAGTCCCTTTTTCATATAAACAGTAGTAAATCACAGACATATGTTTATCATATTCACAGCCCAGGGATTGAGACACGAAAATCTGGGGGTGCATTTTAGAATTCTGCCTATCACAGTAGGGGAGACATTTAACCACCAGCTCCCAAACAGCCATCTCATTATGTGTTGGGCAAGCCATAAACATTTCATAAATTTTCATTGCCTTAAATATGATATTTTAGTGATTGATTGTGCATTGCCAAATCGCATTTGATGTTACTATACTACTTTCAAGACAATATTTACATTAACAGGAGTCATAAAAGATTCTAAAAACAACTATATTGTAATATAGTTCATAAATCTAAATTTCAGAGGATGTAGGTAGATATAAAGATGAATTTAAAAGTTCATATACTTTGTGCATGCAGTATTAACCTTTAGGTTGACTTTGTCAACAGTTTTCAGACCAGTTAGTCTTAAATTTAGAATTGCTTCGAGTAGTTTAAGAAAACACTATACTTGCCCTTTTATCATTGGCCCTTGGAGTATATTCTGTTTTTATGTTGGTATATTCCCTAATAAAAGGCTGACCACTTGACATGATACAAGGAAGTCTTAAAATATTTTTATCTATTGATTCCTTTGTCCTTCAGCTTTAACTCACTTGAAAAAAAATCCCCGTCCTTACCAAGATCTGTAGTCCACATGCTCCATGTTTCCCCAAGTTCTCATTTCCTCTCCCACTCTTCTCTTTCCAGGTCACTCACTTTATCCACACTAGATTTCTTCAGGGCCTCTCCTTAATACACTCCCTTTTTGGTTCAAGTCTGTTTTTTCCATCTTTTTTTACATTATTTTTAATTGGAAGATAATTGCTTTACCCTATTGTGTTGGTGAGGCTTCTCCTCCATCTCCTCTATGAAAGAGCATCTCCCTTTGACTGTCATGTGGGTTCCCGCATCTATGCTATTACATGCTATGTTATCTCTTTATTGGCTCCTTGCCTGTCTCCCTCCATTGCAACCAAAGCTGCTTGGGGGTAAGGGACTTCATTTTATGGTCTGGTTGAATCCTTAGTGCCTAGGGCATCATGTGAAAGTGAAAGTCACTCAGTCATGTCTGACTCTTTGTGACCCCCGTGACTATGGGAATTCTCCAGGCTAGGATCCTGGAGTGGGTAGCCTTTCCCTTCTCCGGGGAATCTTCCCAACCCAGGGATCGAACCCAGGCCTCCCACATTGCAGGCGGGTTCTTTATCAGCTGAGTCACAAGGGAAGCCCAAGAATATTGGAGTGGGTAGCCTATCCCTTCTCCAGTGGATCTTCCCAACCCAGGAATCTAACTGGGGTCTCCTGCATTGCAGACAGATTCTTTACCAACCGAGCTATCAGGGAAGCCCATTATAGACCTATAGCAAATATGGTTGAATTTATGCACGAATGTATTTCAGAAAAGGCAATGTATGTAAGCTGGATGATTCCTTTACTCTGCAAACTAACACAAGTCTTGCATTAAGAAAGAGCCCTGTCTTCCTTGACAAAGGAACAGAATGTTAATAGAAATGGAAAAAAGTAACAATGTTGGCAGGGAAACAGAAGGCAAGATAGAGTGGGTCATTGGGAGAATCAGTGCCTGAGTTGGTTCTCCAGTTTTTGTTCAACTTACCAATGCAGACCGTGGACTTTTTCCAGTCCCTGCCAGAGCATTGAAGGCAATGCTGTGTTTAAGATGGAGCAAGAACTCAACACCCACTACTCTCCCATAGCTGCCATCTCTGCTTCTATCGGTGACGACACGCTTTAGCAGGATAATTGCAAGTTTTGAAGTCACTTGTCACATTAAACACTTATTAACTGTTTTTAGAACAAGGGGTGAAGGTTTTTTTTTCATTGTTCCTCAAGTATTTTAGTTACATTGTAGGTGTTAACATTTGGCTTTGCTTATCTTTTATACTTGCTGATAAAACATATGTAACAATTGACTACATCAAATAATATGATAATTGAAGAAAAGCCTGTAATTAATAATCCGAGGATATGAATTTGAAACTTGCATTTTGAACAGAAATAAATCTTTACTTTAAAATTTCTCTCATTGAGAAACATTTGACAAGAAGTCAGTGTATTGCATCTTTCTTTTAATGACCTCAGATATATCACTGTGCCAATGACTAAATGTATTAAGGACTCCAAGTACTTGAAAGGGACATTTGTGAAACAGGGACTAGCTATTTTCTTATAGCTCTGAAGATCCTGAAGAGGCATTTTCGCTCTATAACATACACTTTGTAGCAGACCAGTCCAAAATAAAATATTACATCACACAACGCATATGTCCAACAAATACTGAATTTAATTTTGAAATGCTGAGTTGGAAGTATTCAAACTGTCTCTAGTCCATCTACAGGGCCATCTGTCCTCTGTTACTTTTGTAGCTGGAATCCTTCTATTCAACGAAGGATTGGATGAGGTCTCTTCCAGTTCTAAGACTATGTTTCTGCAAGACTATTCAATCATCTGGAGAAGGAAATGGCAACCCACTCCAGTATTCTTGCCTAGAGAATCCTGTGGGCAGAGGAGCCTGGTGGGCTGCTGTCCATTGGGTTGCACAGAGTCAGACACGACCAAAGAGACTTTGCATGCGTGCATGCATGCGTTGGAGAAGGAAATGGCAACCCACTCCAGTATTCTTGCCTGGAGAATCCCAGGGACGGGGGAGCCTGCTGGGCTGCCTTCTGTGGGGTCACACAGAGTCAGACATGACTGAAGTGACTTAGCAGCAACAGTATTCAATCATCACTTAGTTTTGAAAGGAAAACATTGCTGAATGGGAAGATGAACAACATCATAATATGAATTTTTTCATTTTGTCAGTATTATTACCTAAAATAGGCAAAACAACTAAAACAGTAGAAATAATCTATCCAGAACATACCTGTGAAGACTGTTTTAAACGGCACTGCTGCGTGCTGAGTCGCTTCAGTCGTGTTCAACTCTTTGCGACCCTCTGGACCATAGCCCACCAGCCTCCTCTGTTTGTGGGGATTCTCTAGGGAAGAACACTGGAGTGGGTTACCATGTCCTCCTCCAGGGGATCTTTCCAACCCAGGGATCGAACCCAAGTCTCTTATGTCTCCTGCATTGGCAGGTGGGCTCGTTACCACTAGCGCCACCTGAGAATCCCTATGACTAATAAGTCCTTTGAATTTTATTTTTAGTATTAACTCTTCAAATCATTATTTGAATAAACCATTGATCCTTTGCTGAGATAGTTTACAAATTGGATTTATCTTAAAAAATTTTTATTCGAGTATAGTTGCTTAACAATGCTGTGTTAGAGTCTGCCGTACAACAATGTGAATCAGCCATTCGTATACATATATCCCCTGCTTTTTGGATTTCCTTCCCAAATAGATCTCCCAGAGCACTGAGTGGAGTTCCCTGTGGTACACAGTATGTTCTCATTAGTTATCTGTTTTACACATAGCAGTGTATACATGCCAGTCCCAGTCTCCCAATTCATCTCCCAATTCATCCAACCTCCTCTTTCCCTCCTTGGTGTGCATAAGCTTGTTTTCTACTTTTGTGTCTGTATTTCTGCTGTGGAAATAAGTTCCTCTGAACTATTTGTCCAGATTCCACATATATGCATTAAATGCATGATATTTGGGTTTTTTTCCGTTTGTGACTTACTTCACTCTGTATGGCAATCTCTAGGTCCACCCATGTCTCTGCAAATGGCACAATTCCATTCCTTTTAATGGCTGAGTAATATTCCAGTGTGTGTGTGTGTGTGTGTGTGTGTGTGTGTGTGTGCGCCATATCTTCTTTATCCATTCCTCTGTTAATGGACGTTTAGATTGCTTCCGTGTTCTAGCTATTGTAAGCACTACTGCAATAAACACTGGAGTGCGTGCATCTTTTGGAATTATAGTTTTCTTCAGGTGTATGCCCAGGAGTGGGATTGCTGGGTCATATGGTAGTTCTAATTTTAGCTTTTTAAGGAACCGTCACACCGTTTTCCAGTGGCTGCACCAATCCATGTTCCCACCAACAATGTAAGAGCGTTCCCTTTCTCCACACCCTCTCCAGCATTTATTGTTTATAGTTTTTTTTTTTTTTTGATGACAGCCATTCTGACCAGTGTGAGGTGATACCTCACTATAGTTTTAATTTGCGTTTCTCTAATAATTAGTGATGTTGAACATCTTTTCATGTGTTTGTTGGCCACCTGTATTTTTGCTTTGGAGAAACATCTATTTAGGTCTTCTGCCCATTTTTTTGAGATTTTCTGAAAACATTTTGGAAAATAAAACACACATGGCCATTTTGAGGGATTACAATGAAGGTCGCATACCATAATTTGGGAAAGCAGCAATGGCAAAATACGTACTATTGCAGAAATGATACCTCAGTGCTTTTGTGATATTAAACTTTCTATATTTCAGATTCAGAGAAGGAAATTCAAATAAGATTATTAGAATCACAGTGAATTGTTGTTCAGTCGCCCAGTCATGTCTGATTCTTCGTGACCCCACAGACTGCCGCACTCCAGGCCTCCCTGTCCCTCACCATCTCTTGAGTTTGCCCAAGTTCGTGTCCATTGCATCAGTGATACCATCCACAGTGAATAAGAATGGGGGGAAAAGGGGGAAAGATGTATAATATAAATACTGGTTTTCTTGTTAGTTTTTTGGGTTTTTTTTTTTTTTTAGATAATATGAACCTTCATTTTAATTTGAAAAGATAATACAAATTCATTCATTAAGTTATACAAGAGTATTTCCAGTCAACCAACATTTCCTGATCACACAGAATAACTTGGAGGTTGTACCAGACATCAGGGATCAGAAATTAAATCTGGCCTCGATGTGACAAGTGCTATTTGCAAAGCATGTTAGGGAGCATGTAGGAAGGGCCTAATAATGTCCATGGGATGGATCAAAGAAGATGTCTAAGCAGCAGTGAGGCTTGAACTTGGCACTGAAAGAGAACTGGGCTGACAGAAAAAGTCGATCAGGGCAGGGGAAATAAAGAGGGGCACAGACTCTGGAGAGAAGCTGTGAGTTTGAGGTGCTGCCAAGATGTGCTTGTAGAATAGAGATCGGGTCAAAGATGAGTCTGGAGCAACTAGCAAAGATCTATTTGTTTGCCTTGGTAGAACTTTATTCTGAAATCAGTGAGAGCAATGAAGAACTTAAAGCAAAAACATCAAGATTTTGTTTCAGAAAAAAACCTCTAGGAATAAGATTTTGGAGAAAGAGTTGGAGTGGGGAAGACTAGAGCAAGGAGAAAAAGAAGAGACCATTAACTTTTCTTTTTCTCGAATTGAATGTGTGGGTATGCTCAGGGATGCGTTATTCAAGTGCCATGCATTTGTGATACATTTTAGTCATACTGTAATGTAATTGTCTTGAAGTTGGTTCAGTTAATGATAGTAATCAATCAGCAGGAGTCATAAAACTCTTTTCATTGTTATTACTTAGTTTTGATTGATGAAGAGATTTCACTTTCTTTTTACAATAGTAATAACATTTTTTAGTGGGTGTGTTCTGTGGACTCCAGTCGTTTTCATGTCAGATTTTATGGTCCTTCCTTATACATAGGTTTATTTATGTGATGATTATTATTATTTATAGGCTGTTTTTTTCTTGATTTAACAAATCCAGTAGAATTACCATCTCTACATAATTAGGAGGAAGAAGTATCCTGAAACATTATTTTCTGCTGTATATCCATGTATTCGTAAATGGTTAAGGAAGGTAGCTAAATAGTAACTGTTTTCTCAACTGAAATGAATTATTCAACATGGAAAATCAAGGACTTGGTACCTATTTTGATGAATTGTAGTTCTTTATTTCAATTTAATTGTGTTGATTCAAATTTCAATTGTGGTATAATTATATTAGTTTGTCTTCATGTTGAATAAGATTTAGAGCAAGAGTAATTGCTAATAGTTATTGAATGTTTATTTTGTGCCAGGAACTATGCTAAGTACTTTATATGTATTATGTAATTAAACTCTCACAATGACCTTAATGAGGTTCTCCATTCTCCTCTAGGGGCTTCCCAGGTGGCTCTAGTGGTAAAAAAAAAAAAAAAAAAAAAATCCGCCTAAGTTAAAAAGCTTGTCTACGTTCATAAAACTCCTTGAGTGCTAGAGCTGAGATTAGAACCCAGACTTTCTAACTTGGACTTTGGGCTCTCAGCCACTACCCTATACTTCACCAAACCCCCTCTGTTAAGGATGGAGTGATCCTGTGTCTTCCTCACCTTCAAAAATATATTAAACGATCTTATACTATTTAATTAGATTTTTCCATGGAGCACCATTCAACAATTTAATTCTTTTACAGAGAACCCCAGGTTCAGGCATTGGAATAAGTGCCCAGCTTAGCAAATATGTTAATAGCAATGCATATATGTAATATTAAAGCTTGTATTCATACAGTCAGTGAATGTTTATTGATTAGTTGAGTACCTGATCTGTGGTAGGTTCTGGGATGCATAAGAAGTCTCTCCCCTCATAAGATTTCTGTCTCATGGAGATAAAAGACTATAAAGAAATTATCTCCCAGGTCAGACTCCCTCATGCTGGTCTAACTGCTACTCTAATGGTTCAGAATTCATGATTGCCAAGTTCACTGAAATCCACAGCTTCCTACTGTGGAATCCAGTTTCTGCCTGGGGCTGAGCTCAGAAGTGACAGTTTGAGGTACATGAGATAGTTCAATTGATTGGTTAGGATTACGCAGGAGACGTGGGTTCGATCCCTGGGTTGGTTCGATCCCCTGGAGTAGGAAGTGGCAACCCACTCTAGTATTCTTGCCTGGAGAATCCCATGGACAGAGGAGCCTGGTGGGCTACAGCCCGTGGGGTCACAAAAACTTGGACACAACTGAGCACACAAGCACGCATGGAGTAGTACACTTGGAATCTAGAATCAAATAGATCTTGACTGGATTCTGGGGGTGTCACTTACTAGCCTTATGACTAGGGCAAGCAGCTTAATCTCTCTCAACCAGTTTACTCATCTGTGTAGTAAAGTACTAAGAATATTAATGCATTCATTGATTGAACAAATATTTACTGGATTCATCTGCTGTGCTGGTTTAACCTACCTCACAGGGCTACAGTTGTAACTCAATAAAATATTATATGAAAAACCCCAGGCACATAGTAAGTATTCAAAAAATTAGTTCCCTCCTGCCTCAGCCCATTTTTTTCTTTACTAGATACTATCTTCCATTTGGTAAGTGAGAAATCCCAGTGCCCAGGAATGGCCAGGTTGTAGGAAAATCTGGTTCATACCACCTAGTCTTATGAAACTTAATTGAATGGAATTCAACCAAGATAGATTGGCTGTACAAAGTCAGCCAGTCATTCTAATAAGAAAAATGCTTTTCTGTAAGAAAAGTCTATTTGGAAAGTCCAAGACCAGATGGCTTCACAGGTGAACTCTACCAAACATTTAGAGAAGCACTAACACCCTATCCTTCTCAAAATATTCCAAAAAATTACAGAGGAAGGAATACTTTTGAACTCATACTTTGAGGCTACCATTACCCTGATATCAAAACCAGACCAAAAAATAAAATAAAATTACAGGCCAAAATCACTGATAAACATAAATGCAAACTTCCTAAACAAAAGACTAGCAAACTGACTCCAACAATACATTAAAAGGATCATACACCATGATCAGGTGGGATTTATCCCAGGGATGCAAGGATTTTTCAATATCTGCAAATCAATCAGTATGATACATCACCTTAACAGATTGAAGAATAAAAGCCATATAATTATGTCAATAGGTGCAGAAAAAGCTTTTGATAAAATTCAGCTTCCATTTATGATAAAAAAAACTCTTCAGAGAATGAACCTAGAGGGAACATACCTTAACACAATGAAGGCTGTATATGACAAACCCGCAGCTAACATCATACTCAGTGGTAAAAAGCTGAAAGCTTCTGCACACAGCTCAATATCAAATAAACAACCCAATCAAAACACAGGCATAAGACCTAAATAGAGCTCTCCAAAGAAGACATACAGCTGTCATACATGTATCCAACGGACCACTACTCAGCCATGAAGAATGAAATATGCCATTTGCAGCAATATAGAAAGACTCAGATATCATCATACTAAGTGAAGTAAGACAAAGAAAAATATCAAATGATATCACTTATATGTAGAATCTTAAAAAATGATACAAGTGAACTTATGTATGAAACAGAAATAGACTCACAGACTTAGAAAACAAATGTATTGTTACTAAAAGGGATATTAGGTTGTGGGGAGAGAGAAATTAGGAGTTTGGGATTAGTATGTACTCACTACTATGTATAAAGTAGGTAAACAAGGACCTACTGTATAGCACAAGGTACTGTATTCAATATCTTATAATAACCTAGACTGAAAAAGAAGCTGAAAAAGTATGCGTGTGTGTGTATGTATATGTATAACTAGTCACTTTGCTGCATACCTGACACTAATGCAACATTGTAACTTAACTATACTTCGGTTTTTTAAAGTGGTTAAAAAAAAAAAACAAAACTATAGGACGCACATACTCAGCGAATTTACCAAAAAAAAAAAAAAAAATCATGAAGTTGCATATGTTACTTCACATATCTTTAGGACTTGGTCACATGGCCATACCAATTGCTTGGGAAATATGGAATTCTCTGATAAAATAATCACATGTCCTGCTAAACTCAGAGACTATTGCTAAAATGAAAAAGAGGAGATACGGAATTCTCCAGGCCAGAATACTGGAGTGGGTAGCCTATCCCTTCTCCAGGGGGTCTTCCTGACCCAGGAATCAAACCAGGGTCTCCTGCATTGCAGGCAGATTCTTCACTAACTGAGCTATCAGGGAAACCCCCAAATGTGTTGAAACCGGTGATTAAAAGTTGCTAGTATAACGCATGGAGCTCAACCTGGCTCTGACAACCGAGAGGAGCGGGATGGTGTGGGAGGTGGGAGGAAGTTTCACTAGGGAGGGGACATAAATATGCTCACGGCTGATTCACGTTGTACGGCAGAAACCAACACAACATTGTAAACAATACTCCCCCAACTTAAAAAAAAAAATTTAAGTTGCTAGTGACTAATACATTCCTGTTGTGATACAGAAAATGAGACAATACAAAATGTATGCAAGAAGGAAAAGTTACTAGTGACACTCTAGGCAATGGTCTCAGCAAAGTATTGATAGCCAGAGGAAAAGGATTGAGGAGAGTACAGCTATTTAGTTAGAAAAGGAAATGCTTACACTTTTTAAGGAAAGTTTTTATAGGAAAGTTAAATGCTTAAATGTTTTGAAATGGTATTTGTTCTTGTTTGGTTGGGATGGCTGTAAAAACATAATCAACATATTCTAGAAGAATTCCAGAGTTAATTGTTTCTCTTAGAATAAAGAACATGCTTAAATGATGAGAAAGGTGTTTGTGCCCCCAGAATCTGTGCATTGATCACTGATCACAGAGGGCGCTCCCGGGGTGGGAGGAGTAGAACCCTTTGCAAAGGATGACTATGATCCAGAACACTCTTCTCATTGCAGCTGCTCTTGGGCCATACATTAATTTGCAAATAATTCATATTCAAAAGTAAAGCAGTACTTGTCTAAATCACTGTGAAAAAAATGTAAATAACCACTTCCCTTCTCTGCTTTAGTTTACCTAAACTTTTAGAAGTTCCCAGGAAATTGTAGGTTCCACCTATAATTTATGCCATGTGTGAAGGGGAACTGGAGTGAGCTGTATTTACCCCAATCCAACATATATCATTTTTTCTTAATATTCACAATTCTACATTTATAAAAGATAAATAAGCCCCAAAATTACTCATAAAAATCACAGTCTGTTCTGTCACTTACACCTTCTCTTTATGCTGTGTCTGGAAGTGCCTTCTCCCCGTCAAAGAAATAAATTGACTTAGTTCAGTTCTATACTGCATTTTCTCACTGTATTAGTTTTCATTCACCTGTATTCTGTATCATGGTAACTTCATTAACTAACAATTTAAAAATCACTGGAATAGTCATTCCTCATTATGGAAAAATGTTATTTTAATAATATTAAGCCACATGTGATTATAAACTTTTTGCTATTTAATTTTAATAAAATTATTTAGCCCTATATAATGTTTCCATGGTAGAGTATTGCAAATCTCTAAAAATAAAAAAAAAAATGAAGAAGGAATGAGCTTAAGGAATAATTTTAATGTATAAATGGTACCTGTCTTGAAGATTTTTAAATCATTAGTAAAAATAAATTTATATAAAATATAATCTATAGCTCTGAGTACACTTGGAACGTCTCTATTTTTGTAGGTCAAGTGTGAAGGATGTTGTTATAGTAAAGATATTTTTCTCTGTTGTATTTGGTCAACAGAAGTAGCTAGATTTATATGTTTGTTGAAAGATTGGATACCTTCAGGAAGATCCACCATAAATTTGAATTCTTTTTAACTGTTCACACTCAGTATTTATATTCACTTCTCTTTTTTCTTTTGTCTTTTTTCTTCTTTTTCTTCATCTTCCTCCTCCTTCCCTTTCTCCTTTCTTATAAAGACTGAGTTTTGATTTCACATTGTTTTTTAAATGGCAACCCACTCCAGTGTTCTTTCCTGGAGAATCCCAGGGACCGGGGAGCCTGGTGGGCTGTTGTCTATGGGGTCGCACAGAGTCGGACACGACTGAAGCGACTTAGCAGCAGCAGCAGCAGCAGGCGTTACTGAATAACTATAGCCCCCCGAACAGGAATCACTGTTTCTGTTTCATTACACACTAGGTTTGGGGTAAGGCTGACTTAAACTTGTGAACCAGGAGGCTCATTTATTCTGAAAATGAAAAACAAGAGACTCATTCCTAGATGGCTGTTTGCAATTTAAAAAGCTTTCACAGTTTTAAGGGAAGGAAGCCTGCCACCTTGAGTCTGCTGTGTTTGCTACACAAAAGGGGACCCATTCAGATCAAGTTCCGGTCTATGTTGGACTTAAACTACAGTAGAGGCTAAATAATCACACAAAATATTGGAATGCCACATAGACATCCTGATTCAAAAACAAAATAAAAACCGTAGCTGAGGGACATGTTTTTAGTTCCTACATGAAGGAACATTATACAAACCATCTAATTCCTCTTTTTCAAACAATTTGATCCTATGGTTCACATATATACAATTAAAATTCTATACGTCTAAAATACTCTAGACCTTTTAAAGCATAGAATTTAAGGTTATAAGATAAAATAATAATACTTTAAAATAAAATTTCTGAAGTTAATGCTATGTGATGAAATGATAGCGTGAAAGGTTATTCTTGAATATGATGTTAATAATCATAAAATTTGAATTTTATTTTAGGGTTAACACTTCCTAGATTCTTCTCCTGTATTTGTTTACCCTGTTTCCATTGTATTATCACCATAAAAAAGATTGTAATGAGGATCACAGTCCAACTTGTAACAACAAAGTACAAGTTGCTGGAAAATGCTTGAGAGCCACCATGAGTGCAGTAGTGAAGCCTTTGAAGAGCAGAACCACAGGCTTCCCAGTAATTTGACGACTGTTGGTGCCACCTTGTGGTTGAGTGCAATATTGCAACAAAACAGTACTGGCGCTTGAATTTAATGTCTGAGTTTTTTGAACCAACAAACTAAATCCCTTTTTGTGTATGTGTGTTAATATATTTATTAAGGATTAAACACAAGTTAATGGCTTGGGGTTAGTGGGAGCTTTATTATAATAAAATGACTTAAGTTCACTGGGAACTTTATTACAATAAAGAACCCTCAAAACATGTGAATCTTCCTCATGTATGAAATATAATAAGGTAGCATTTCCCAAGGAGAGATCAGGGATTATTAGTCCTGAAAGATACACTCAACTATGGTCAAAGAAGCCTAGTAAATGCCGCCTGTCATATCCCCTATGCTTTTAACTGCTGAGGACCCAGGTTCAATCCCTGGTCAAAGAACTTAGATCTTATAAACCGTACCAGTTAAAAATGATAATAATAATTCTTTTTTAAAAAGCTATAGAAAATTACTCTTTAATTTTGTTTCAAACCAGCATTTTCCAAATATGCCTGACCACAGAATTCTTTCTTAAAAAACAAATAACATCTGTTAATACTACCAGGTAATAAACTGATTACCTTCCAGCATAAAAGATTAGAGCATTAGGTGCAAATCCCTTACTGAAGCTAAATTAAAAGAATGATGTCCCCAGTTCTGTGTTGGAATCACAGGCTGAAGGTCTTGCACTTGAAATTAAGGACTCTTATGATACTGAAGGTCCCCTCAGTTACAATGACAAATTAAACAATGAGAAATTTCTTAAGGAATTTGACTATTAAAAAGTATTGAATTTTAATAGTAGCACCCAAAAGCCTCTGAATGATGGCTGGAAAAGGAGCAGTGTCTCAGATTTTATTCTGTGGAGTCAAAATACAGGGGGGAAAACCAGGTAACTGACTCACCATTTGTTCTGCACCCAGAGCTGTTTTTCTATACTTATGATTCTAAGCTTTGCTAATATATTTACCGTCTCCAATCTAAGTTCAGTTCAGTTCAGTCGCTCAGTCATGTCCGACTCTTTGCAACTCCATGAATCGCAGCACACCAGGCCTCCCTGTCCATCACCAACTCCCGGAGTCCACCCAAACCCATGTCCATTGAGTTGGTGATGCCATCCAACCATCTCATCCTCTGTCGTCCCCTTCTCCCCTCAATCTTTTCCAGCATCAGGGTCTTTTCCAATGAGTCAGCTCTTCGCATCAGGTGGCCAAAGTATTGGAGTTTCAGCCTCAATATCAGTCCTTCCAATGAACAGCCAGGACTGATCTCCTTTAGGATGGACTGGTTGGATCTCCTTGCAGTCCAAGTGACTCTCAAGTGTCTTCTCCAACACCACACTTCAAAAGCATCAATTCTTCAGTGCTCAGCTTTCTTCATAGTCCAGCTCTCACATCCATACATAACCACTGGGAAAACCATAGCCTTGACTAGATGGACCTTTGTTGGCAAAGTAATGTCTCTGCTTTTTAATATCCAAGTTACCCTGTGGCCAAAGCCACACATTTATGAAATATTTCACCATCATAATATCTTTTCAGAGTCCCTTAAAACAGCCTTTCTGTCTGTCTTGTGTCAATCCCTGAGATCTTTGTGCCTATCACAGACTCAAAAATCTGTCCCTAAACCTTCACCTTTAGACGGACTCTTGCTATCTAAATTGTTATTTCTTCAGGCCATTGTATATTTACTGCCCCAAGTGGCATCACGGATATTATACCAAGCATGAGAATGTTAGGAAGTGGCCTAATGTAGCAATGAAGTTCAAGCCCCAGCATCCTAGCTGTGTGACTTTTGGGGAATCTACTTGTCCCACGCTCTGGTTCCTACAACTATCAACCAGATAACACTAGGCCTCACCTTAAACTTGTTAGGTAGTATGTAATCTTTGACATAGTAAGTGTTCAATAAATGTTAACTGGAGTCGTCTAGATTCTCTTTTGTAATTTAAGTTCTGCCATCAAGACCTGCAGGATTCTAGAAACTGGTTGTCCCTAACTCTAAGGGGATTCTGACAGCATAAACAGTGGTTGAGGAAAATGTTTCCGGCAAGCAGTAAGAAACAGATGACTTCTGAAAAAGATGCAGTTGTGAGTATATAGGCTTCTGTGCAGAATCATCAGCTATGTCAGTTGTTTACATAATAGCTAAATTAAATAGTGTGAGATACTAATATCATTAACTGTTAAGAACCACAAGGCCAACTTCCTTGAAATGATTTTCTTGTAAAAGGCTTATTCGTACTTTTTTGGACCAAAGAAATACCAGATTATTGTGCCTTGAAGGTAGTGGATGGTTTGTGATCAAGTTACAGGAAAAGCTTTGACTGAACTAGGCTCCCAATTTCAAATCTGACCTGGTACAACCTTTCCTAGTTTTCTTATGTCTAGGATGGGGACAGCAGACTCCCAGAGACCTTAAAGTGAAAAGTGAAAGTGAAGTCGCTTAGTCATGTCTGACTCTTTGCGACCCCATGGACTGTAGCCTACCAGGCCCCTCGTCCATGGGATTTTCCAGGCAAGAGTACTGGAGTGGGGTGCCATTTCCTTCTCCAGGAGATCTTCCCAACCCAGGGTTTGAACCCGGGTCTCCCACACTATAGGTAGATGCTTTACCATCTGAGCCACCAGGGAAGTCCTTCCAGAGACCTTAGGGGGATTAAAACAAATAAGTATGAGAGTTTTAGATGCCAGTTTTATAGATCAATAAATTACTTGTCAATGTTAGTATTATTCATAGACTCTAAATGATTATTCAACACTGTTACATATTAATTCTATGATGGTGTTTTAAAGAAGGGAAATATGGATGTTCAGGTTTCCTAAAAAGTTGAGTAGGAAGAACACTGGACTTAGTGTCTAAAGTCTAAATTTGCCTTTTGTCCTGTTACTTGCTAGCTTCTTATGTGATTTGGTGCAAGTCACACTGAATCCCAAATTGTTTCTCACCTGCAATCTCAGTGGATAACATGCTTTTACCAACTTCACAGGGTCATCATGAGGAAGTATTGAACAGTACTCTGTACACTGGAAACTCTATAGTTATTCATTTACTCATTATTGAACAAATCCTTCCTGAGTGCCTGCTCCATCCCGGACACTGCGTCCTGTGCTGGGACAGAGTCCTCCCCTCATGGGGGTTATAGCCAATGGAAAAATTCCTATAATAATCCAATCAGTTCAGTTCAGTGGCTCAGTCGTGTCCGACTCTTTGTGACCCCATGAACCGCAGCACGCCAGGCCTCCCTGTCCATCACCGACTCCCAAAGTCCACCCAAACCCATGTCCATTGAGTCAGTGATGCCATGCAACCATCTCATCCTCTGTCATCCCGTTCTCCTCCTGCCCTCAATCTTTCCCAGCATCAGGGTCTTTTCCAATGAATCAGCTCTTCACATCAGGTGGCCAAAGGATTGGAGTTTCAGCTTCAACATCAGTCCTTCCAATGAACACCCAGGACTGATCTCCTTTAGGATGGACTGGTTGGATCTCCTTGCAGTCCAAGGGACTCTCAAGAGTCTTCTCCAACACCACAGTTCAAAAGCATCAATTCTTCGGCGCTCAGCTTTCTTCACAGTCCGACTCTCACATCCGTACATGACCACTGGAAAAACCATAGCCTTGACTAGATGGACCTTTGTTGCCAAAGTAATGTCTCTGCTTTTGAATATGCTGTCTAGGTTGGTCATAACTTTCTTTCCAAGGAGTAAGCGTTTTTTAATTTAATGGCTGCAATCACCATCTGCAGTGATTTTGGAGCCCAGAAAAATAAAGTCAGCCACTGTTTCCCCATCTATTTGCCATAAAGTGATGGGACCAGATGCCATGATCTTAGTTTTCCAAATGTTGAACTTTAAGCCAACTTTTTCACTCTCCTCTTTCACCTTCATCAAGAGGCTCTTTGGTTCTTCTTCACTTTCTGCCATCAGGATGGTTTCATCTGCATATCTAAGGTTATTGATATTTCTCCCAGCAAATTTGATTCCAGCTTGTGCTTCCTCCAGCCCAGTGTTTCTCATGATATACTCTGTATATAAGTTAAATAAGCCGGGGGACAATATACAGCCTTGATGTACTCCTTTTCCTATTTGGAACCAGTGTGTTGTTCCATGTCCAGTTCTAACTGTTGCTTCCTGACCTGCATACAGATTTATTAACCCGTAAGTAGCATAATGATTAGTACTACTACACAAGAGAACAAATGCCAGGAGAAAATAACAAAGAAACCTATTTTTGATTGGGATGTTAAGCAAAACATCCTTTAGCAAATTATATTTTTAATCTAAGACCTGAACGATAGTATCTGTCAGGCAAAAAAAGGTGGGGGAAAAAAAAAGGAAGGAGGGGCTTTTTAAGCAGAGAAACTGGTTGGAAGATGCTAAGACTGGAAGCAGAAAAGAACTTCTAGTAACAGGACAGCTGGAACAGAGTGGAGGCCAAAAATGAAGTTGGAAGGATGGTAAGTTCTGTCTGCCAGGTTAGAGATTTGGTTGAAAGGTGCTGAGATGTGTTAAGCAAAGAAGGGAGGAGATTAAATCTGCATTTTTAAAAGGTCAGTCTGGCCAAAGTACAGAGAATTAATGGAGGACCCAGAAGCATGGAGAGTCCTGTTGGGAAGTTATGACAGCTGCATAGCAAAGAAATTGTGGTAGCTCATCGAGGATGGAGACACAGAAGACAGATGAGTGGTATATTTTGGAGGAGAATTAATTGGACTTGGTGGTGATCCTGGATGGAGAATGATTTCTCAGTGTCTTGCTGGAGGAAACGTCAAATAGTAGAGCCCTTAACCCCCATGACGAAGCCTAAGGGAGGGGCACCCTGAGCAGGAGAGAGTCAAGGCCCATTAAAGTGCTAACACGGCGTGTCTGTGAGGTGTCCAAGTGGAGGTGAGCAAAGTCAGCAGGGGGAGGGGTCTGCCACCCACACCAAGTCATCCAGCTGCTCACCACATATTGATGAGGACCAAGAATATGTCTGAGTTTGTACTTAAGTGCTGGAGGTTTAAAAAACAGTGGTACAAATGGCTGTGATCTTACAGAGCTTATTATATTCTAGTAACTGGTAGTAGTTGCATAGGTGATTGTCCAAGTCAAACGCAGTAAGTTGATCTAGAGCATGACTGAGAAAATTCAGATGGATGCAGGGGTGTTAATATCCCTCAAATTATATGCTATAACTCTTCCAGTCCCCAGGGTGCTCAGCCTGGAGCCCCACTCATATTTTTCTTTAAATCATGTAAACCATAGTTATCAACTATAGTTTCAGGTTGGACAAAACAGAAAGAATGAAACAAGATTTTATTCTAAGGGAGACAGATCTTGTATAAAGATTTATTTCCTGAGGATGAAGATTGTCACTGTAATGGTTTCCTTGGTGATGTTCCTGGTTTACCTTTTCTAGGCTGGGAATTGCTGTGTTAAAACATAACCATTTTTCCCCTTAATTTATTTATTTTTAATTGAAGGATAATTGCAATATTGGGTTGGATTTGTGCCATACATCAACACGGGTCAGCCATATTAAACATTGGATCACACTGACTCCCATAAAGGATGCATTGTGACATGTTACTATTAGGCCTGTATTTACGTTAAAAACTTTTTTTTTTTTATCTGTCTTGCGGTCAAAATGGGAGTTTCACAATGGGAAATTGGAATCATTGGTCTATTAAACCCAGGTCTAGGCACACAAAAACAAGGCCTTATATTTGTATGGGGGATGTGGAGAGTTTTGAGGGAGCCCCCAAATGATTATGTAAGCAAAACCAGATTCCATAAGGCAATCTTTATATTTAGCATGGATATTTATGTGTCATGGAGGTGAGTAAAGTGTTGAGGAGGAATATAGGCTGGCAGTTTTAAGTATGTTGTTATTTAGTTGCTTAAGTCATGTCTGACTCTTTGTGACCCCATGGACTAACCCACCAGGCTCCTCTGTGGGATTTTCAGGCAAGAATACTGGAGTGGGTTGCCATTTCCTTATCCAAGGTGATTTAAGTATATCAATATCATAACTGTCATACCTAACACTTGCATAGTAGTTTATAATTTATATATTTTTCTTTAAATCATGTAGACCATAGTTATCAACTGTAGTTTCAGGTTGGACAAAACAGAAAGAATGAAACAAGATTTTATTCTAAGGGAGACAGATCTTGTACAAAGAATTATTTCCTGAGGATGAAGGCTGTCACTGTAATGGTTTCCTTGGTGATGTTCCTGATTTACCTTTTCTAGGAATCCTTAATAACAGCATAGACTCATTAGATGAGCTTGGTCTCATTCATCAGTCAAAATGAGAAATGGTATAAATACACATGAAAGTATATATAGGCCCTTCCCTCTTACAGATGAAGCAAAAAAAAAGCACAGATATTAGAATCAGACAGCCTTGCTTGTAATCCTGACTCCATGTCTTGCTTGTTGGGTACCCATGGGCAGCTTATGTGATGCCTCTTCCTTTATCTTTAGAGAGAGCTTGGGAAGTGTTAAGGGATAATATGAAGTTTCAAGATGATTTAATAATCATTTGTCTCCTACATCCTGATGCTTCCTCTGAGACTTCCATCCTTCCCTAATATTCTAAAATTGAAACTTATGAACAAGAGAGAATATGGGACCAAGGATAAATTGAAGCCCAATATAAGACTCACCTTTTCCTAAACCCATTGAAGTGAAATGAAGTGAAGTCGCTCAGTCATGTTCGACTCTTTGTGACCCCTTGGACCGTAGCCTACCAGGCTCCTTAGTCCATGCGATTTTCCAAGGAAGAGTACTTGAGTGGGTTGCCATTTCCTTCTCCAGGAGATCTTCCCGACCCAGGGATTGAACCCGGGTCTCCCACATTGTATGCAGACGTTTTACCATCTGAGCTACCAGGGAAACCCATTAGTCTAGTGTAAATTTTTAGCAGCATTTATAAGTCTAAAACTAGTTAAGTCAGCTAAAATCACAGACCATCTTTTTTATAGCTGACCAGATGAAATGTCAGATTAATCTCTATGATTTAAATTAAATTTATGTAAGAAACATGCAATGGAGTTTTTACATACCAGGACAGGGTTACAGTATTAAGATCAGAAAATATGATAATAATAATAGTATTTATTAATCTTTACTGTCACTTCAATATTTAAGGAAATATTAGGAAAAGACACTTAATCTTTATTTCCCATTTGATAAGCTTTATTTAAATTTTATTCCTTTAACTACTTTGTGGTATTTAGATGAGCTATTGCCTTACTACTACAGAAAAGCACAATTAACATGGATTGATCTGTGTCTCTTTAACAGGGACAAGTGATCCATACGTGAAGTTTAAAATTGGAAGAAAAGAAGTTTTTAGAAGTAAAATAATACACAAGAACCTCAATCCTGTGTGGGAGGAGAAAGCTTGTCTTCTTGTTGATCATCTTAGGGAGCCATTATATATAAAGGTGAGCCATTTATTTGTTTTTCACTAATGTAATCTGATGTAGAAACTCTCATTTAATGGTTTTTTAATCATGTCTCTCTGTCTGATAAGTTTTTCCACCAGAGATATATTCTGCTATACTCAATTCTAATCTGTTGGTGATAGGATAGAATGAGCTATATTCACCAGGGGGAGCTCATAGGAGCATTTTTCTTCCAGACAGTTCTATTTCCAGGCATTTTTAGGAGGACTATGAAGTTCATCTCCTGCTGCTTGCTGCAGTTAATGAATTTAACACACTTTGGGAACATATAAAAACAAGTCTTCATGTAATAGAGCAAGAATAAGATCTTGCACAGAACACAATCTTTGTGTTTAAGAATTGTTTTAACATCAGGGGTTTACCATTCCTGGCTGCAAACAAAATGCTTTACTTGGAAGGTGAGGAGGTTAAAGATAATAGAGGGAGAAAAATGCCTGTCTCTATTGCATTATCAAAGATGAAAAAAAGAGTATTTCCTCTCCTTTGATGTAGTTTTGGAAAAAGAGAAAGAAGAATTTATGGAAAGAGTTAACCATATTTCCTCATTTTACTTTCAAATAAGGAAAAAAATAACTGACTTCCCTTTATTCATGTCTCTGGATACTTATTTTCTTTTCAGCTCCTATGTTCTGACTATCCATCCAGTGACCAAACCTTTCTATACTTTGACCGCATCACATGCCCCATCTTTTTCTCACACGAGCCCCAGATCTCACAGGAGCCCTGCTTCAGCAGTCCCTGCACTTCCTTCTCCTCCTCAAACCTTCGCTTGTGTTGATTCCAGTCATTCCCCTTTCCACAAACAGGGAAAAAGAATCAAGATATTATTAGCATTATAGCAGGACAGTGTATAAAGTTGATGACAAGAGAATCTCCAAGTATAGAGTTAATAAGTTTCTAGAAGTCATTTTGGGGCGAACAGACCTATATTTACATAAGAAATAAACCTGTATTTGCACAAGAAACTGTCTCAAGTGGACGTTGGTTAAAGGGCCCTAAAAGAATGTCGTGTCATAAACCAGTGACCCTCAATCCTGACTGTACATCAGAATTATCCCTAAAATTTTAAAGAATCTAGGGATCCAAGTCTCTTTCCCAAAGGTTCTGATTCAGGACCTCCGAGTTGGAGTCCAGGCCTCTGTTTCTGAAAATGTATTGCTTTGTATAGAATATTTAAATGTATAGATAAATAAATTTAAACTGTATAGATAGAACTTAAAATTTTAAATGTATAGATAAATAAACTCGATCAGAATAAGGCATTTCTTGTTCTGAACTCACTTGAGAATGAAGAGGGGTATTAGTCCCAATCAGCTTCTACCTAATATTACCTAATGTTTCCAACTCATGGAGCAGAGGGTCTAAAAATGTATTTCTTTGTATAGAAACAAAATGTATTCTGTTTCTATGATGTATTGTTTGAGGAGGGAGACGCTTTTCTAGACATTTGAATGGAAACACCTGAATAGTTGGAATGGAAATATTTCACAACCATAAACAGTAGAGCACCCAAACAAAATTATTTCAGAGTTAGATGTTTGTATTATCTTACATGCTCTGTCTTGAATGGTTCAAAAGTATTTCTAAGTGCATGAATAAAGAATCTCAATTGTTTTAGACAAAAAATAAATAGTAAAGCAAACATGGCTGTTCAGTTCAGTTCAGTTCAGTCGTGTCTGACTCTTTGCAACCCCATGAATCACAGCACGCCAGGCCTCCCTGTCCATCACCAACTCCCGGAGTCCACCCAAACCCATGTCCATCGAGTCGATGATGCCATCCAACCATCTCATCCTCTGTTGTCCCCTTCTCCTCTTGCCCTCAATCTTTCCCAGCATCAGGGTCTTTTCCAATGAGTCAGCTCTTCACGTCAGGTGGCCAAAGGATTGGAGTTTCAGCTTCAACATCAGTCCTTCCAATGAACACCCAGGACTGATCTCCCTTAGGATGGACTGGTTGGATCTCCTTGCAGTCCAAGGGACTCTCAAGAGTCTTCTCCAACACCACAGTTCAAAAGCATCAATTCTTCAGTGTTCAGCTTTCTTTATAGTCCCAACTCTCACATCCATACATGACCACTGGAAAAACCATAGCCTTGACTAGACAGACCTTTGTTACCAAAGTAATGTCTCTGCTTTTGAATATGCTATCTAGGTTGGTCATAACTTTCCTTCCAAGGAGTAAGTGTCTTTTAATTTCATGGCTGCACTCACCATCTGCAGTGATTTTGGAGCCCAGAAAAATAGAGTCAGCCACTGTTTCCACTGTTTCCCCATCTATCTGTCATGAAGTGATGGGACCAGATGCCATGATCTTAATTTTCTGAATGGTGAGCTTTAAGCCAACTTTTTCACTCTCCTCTTTCACTTTCATCAAGAGGCTCTTTAGTTGTTCTTCACTTTCTGCCATCAGGATGGTGCCATCTGCATATCTGAGGTTATTAATATTTCTCCCAGCAATCTTGATTCCAGCTTGTGCTTCCTCCAGCCCAGCGTTTCTCATGATGTACTCTGCATATAAGTTAAATAAGCCGGGGGACAATATACAGCCTTGACATACTCCTTTTCCTATTTGGAACCAGTGTGTTGTTCCATGTCCAGTTCTAACTGTTGCTTCCTGACCTGCATACAGGTTTCTCAAGAGGCAGGTCAGGTGTTCTAGTATGCCCGTCTCTTTCAGAATTTTGTACTTGTTTTCAACTTATGGATAAAGACCATGTGAAGTTATTGAGTCTTAGAAAGATGGAATCTGCAGTCACAGCTTCATCATAATACTAACTACCATTTACAGAGCACTGTGCTAATTGCCAGACCTGCATTGTCTCATGTAATCCTCTCAATAACCCTGTAAGTAACTCTTCTCACCTCCATTTTACAGGTGAATGAGGCTCCCAGAGATGAAGGGTTTGCTTAAGTCCTCCCAGCAATCAAGCAACATAGCTTCTGTTTTCCATTAGAGATAACTAGTTGCAATGGGCGCAGTTAGGTTTTGTTTTATTTATTTTATAATGTCAGTTTTATGACTTGAAGTTTAATTACTCTTTTATAGTGAAATGGTTGTTTTGAAACTGCCTAGGTGTGCAATGCGTCATAGACATACTTGTATGGGTAGCATCTTATATCCTGGGCCAAGGTACCTGGGTACCTGTGTGAGCTGAGCACCTTTCCATTGCCTATTCCCATTATGTCTTCTCACTTCACTCACATGCCGCTCTCTCTCACTGTCTTCCTAAGCATTTTACATAAAATAGCGGTTCCCATCAGTCCTGTTCCCTCCAATCGTTTTCTCCATGGCGCTCACCACCACCTAACACGTTTTTTTATTGTCTGCAGCCCATCATATATTAAGGATCCCTCCCTTTATTTTGTTCACTGCTGTATTTCTAGTGCCTTAAGCAGTATTTGGCACATTGCAAGTGCCCATCAAATGTTTTCCAAGTAAATGAATGAATCAATATATAAATCGTTTGAACTACCCCAAATATAAACTCCCCTGAAGTCATAATTACCTATGAACATTTCATTCATTTAAGCTAATAAATTGCCATTTCTATTGAAGCCAGTGTGAGTTGAGTTTTCTGTTACTTGTACCCAAAAGCATTTTAACTTATGCATTTCCTAATCCAGTTTCCATAGAAAACAATTGAATCAAGATGATAAATAAATTCATTGATCAGAATAAAGCATTTCTTGTTCTAAACTTGCTTGAGAATGAAGAGAGGTGTTACTCAGTCCCAATCAGCTTCTACCTAATATTACCTAATGTTTCCAACTCATGGAGCAGAGGGTCTGTGAAAGTAGGGATCCCTTATAAATTGTTCACATTTGAATTCCCAGTGCTTTACCCAGAGTGGGTGCCCAGATTATATTTGTTCAATTTAAAGATGTTCTGTGTCTGAAATCCGTTACAAGAGATGACTCCGAATTCTTCCTAGTCCTGGCATTTGGGGGCAAGTAAAATAAATATTTTAAGCTTTGGATTCCTTATCTGACAAATGGAAGCAATGCTTTTTTCACTGAGTTGTAAAAGAGTGAAATTTATTAAGAAAAATCTATATGATGTGTTTAAGGCAGTGCCTTATATATGGTAAATGTTGGATAAACATTAATCATCATTAACTGTACTTATTGCAGTAGGAGTACTTTCTTATTTCTCTCTTCTATGCTCTGTATTTTCTGACATTTCACCTAGAGCAATAAATTGACATATAAATTGACAAATACTTTATAGAGCTTGGCTGCAAATTTCATTGCTAACAGTTTCATTAACGGATGGATTCTGGTGTTTGCATTCTTCCCCATGTTAATGCCTTTGCTGATTAATAGGAATTGAGAACTAATGTAAACATCTAGCATTAGGATGGTAGAAAAGACTCTCCCCATGAGACTAAACAGAGTTTGAATGTTGAATCACCCATCTGAGCTGTCTATACTGATCAAGTCACTGGATTCTCAGCTTTCCACATTATATGTGTAGATGTACCCCAGGTGTTCTCGTGGGTTATAGGTTGCTGTAGTCTCCCCAAGATTTTAATCCTTAGGTTGATACAACTAGAAGAGATTTCACAAGAGAGATTTCTCTAATTTTGGTGTATATTTTATGTTGTAAAATACACTACTGCAGCCGTTTGCAAATACCAAGGTGTCAGGTGCGTAAGATATGCCGCTGAGCGGATGACTGAAGCTCAGAAGTGTAATTGATCAAGGAGAATATTTATTGCAGGAGTGCTGTGCTTTCTACAACAAATGTACTCCTGAAAGGTTGTATGTAAATCAAATGACTATAAATTGAATAATTTAAAAGGCATTAGAGGAGCTTATAACTTAAATAAATCCCTTGTGACTCTTCTGATTTAAGAATCCCTTTGTAATGCAAAGTATGTATTTTTTGTTTAAATATCAATTTTCTACACATTAAGTTTTTTTTGAATTGCAGTACACATATATTACTAGAGGGAAAGAAAAAGTAACTGATGCAGGATTTCTGTATATACTATTCCCTCTGCTTAGAGCTTTCTAGCTAGTGTGTCAGGAATTGGGCAGAACAGTGCTGACCAGTGGATTCTCATAGCCTGGAGAGTGCAACGGTCTGGCTCATCCTTTTAAGATCAGACTTACCTGTTCATGCTCATTTACAGTGTGCAATACAGTGAATTTCCATTTGAAAAGGTCAGGCACACCGCTCTAAACTTCATCTAGCAGCAGTTTTTCAGTCTTCAAAGCTTTTCCTGATCTCCAATGTACTTTTTTTCTATTTCATACCTTGTTCTTGTCTTTACAACAGTTATTAAAATTTGTGATTGTAACACCTGGGCACTTCCTTGAATATCACCTGTCTCTCTCACTAAACTATAAGCACTGACAATTCACCACAGTTTACTGAGTGCCTAGCACATTGTCTGGCACATGATAAGTATTTAATCAATGTTGGCTGAGGAATTTCGTGAGTAAGAAAATGTTTGTGTGTGTTAGTTGCTCGGTCATGCCTGACTCTTTGCAATCCCAGGGACTGTAGCCTGCCAGGCTCCTCTGTCCATGGGATTCTCCAGGCAAGGATACTGGAGTGGGTTGCCTTTCCTTCTCCAGGGATCAAACCTGGGTCTCCTGCACTGCAGGCAGATTCTTTACCATCTGAGCTTTACCAGGGAAGCCCAAGAAAATGTTTAAATGGATGGAAATTAGCCAGCTCTTGTTTACTTAGAATTCTTTGAAAATGGCCCTGTCTGATCTAGCTCTGCGTTCTCTGCCCATCTTCCCTCCAGTCTCCATCTTTCTCAATTTGCGTCAGCCACACTGGCTACTGGCCGATTCTTGAACATGCTAATTGCTCACTGTTTCCTTCGCCTGAACTGCTCTTCCCATTCTAGTTGCTTAATCCTTCTCATCATTGCATGCTCTACACAAACACACTTCCTCCAAGAGGCCTTCCTGGACTCCAGTATAAAATAGCAGCTCCCAACACACTCCCTTACGCTTTTGTCTCCATGGCGCTCCTCGCAGAACTCTACATATCTATTCAGGTTGTTATTGGCTCTCCCAGCTGTGAAACGTAGGATCCAGAAGGTTCAGCACATTGCCTGTCTTGTTCATCATAGTATGAATGTGAACCATGAAAGGCACAAAATAGACACATGATTTTGACAGAAGAAATACAACCTTTTCTTTTTCTGTCTATTTGTTGTTATTAGTTACATTAATATTATCCCTGAATAATTGCTTGTGACAATAAAAACTTAATTTAAGCATAGTATAAAAGCATAAAGTGCTATAGGCATAATATCTTAGTGTTTACTTACTATATATGTTTAAAATAACATTTTCCTAGAATGTCACAGAATATGTCTTCAATGACCTGAAAAACATACAGAAATTGGAGTCCTGTCTTCATCACCTACAGCCCATTATGAAAGACATATTTGTTGAATTTCATACCAACTCAGTTTACCTTTCAGTAATACTAATACACCTTCTATAATGAGGGGTAAATATTCTTAGCCTGTGGTTCCCACATTTTTGATGATTTACTATATTTTATTTGATTTTGTTATTCATTTTCTGTAAAATTCTATTTTAAATCAGTAATTTAGTTACAAAATTAAATGTAATTCCCTTTTAATGTTTTGTGAGAACTTAGCATTTCAAAACATAAAAACAGAATTTTAAAAATAAATCTGAGGAAATTGTATTGACTCTGGTCACATAGAAAAACTATTGTATAATGAAGATGTTTTCATTTAAGGTTTATATTAGAATTGTTCATAATAATGTCTATGTCTTTGGCTCGGTAGGTGTTTGACTATGACTTTGGACTGCAGGATGACTTTATGGGCTCAGCCTTTCTGGATCTCACACAATTGGAGTTAAACAGGTAACTTTTACACTGTCGTAACCACTATACCTTGTTGTGAAGCTAGACCTTTGCAGCAGAAAATGTCAATAGATCTGGGTTCTTGTTGCTGTTCTGTCAATCATGGTTGAGAGTCTTCATACTAGCCAGCCTTTGTCAAGTATATCTTTCTCACTTACTCAGTGGGAATAATAGTAGCTTCCCGCACTATCTCATTGACAACAACTATTCAGCAAAAAAATTCTTAAGACACCTACTTTTTTTTCCAGAATGTGCCAAAAACCAGGAATCTAGACTGACACAGTCTTTGCTCTCACATTGCTGGTGTGGTTGTAGTGAGGCATGAAGAAGATTATACATGTTAATCATAATCATTAATTTAAGAATGAAACTACCATTTGATATTGATTGGTATTGATTAATATACCACGGGTCCTAGCTCCGTCAGTAAAACATCTGCCTGCAGTGCAGGAGACCTGGATTTGATTCCTGGGTTGGGAATATCCCCTGGAGAAGGAAATGGCAACCCACTCCAGTATCTTGCCTGGAGAATCGCACGGACAGAGGACCCTGGTGGGCTACAGTCTGTGGGGTCGTAAGAATCAGACATGACTTAGAGACTAAAACATGACCACAGAAGAAAAAGTAGATTTTCGAAGCTCCAAAGCAGTGTTGAAATGGGTTGCAAAGGAAGCTGTGAACTCAACTTTGGTGGTTTTAGAGATCTTTTAGATGATCGTATTATATATCATCTAGCAGGAATAGTGGAAAGCAGGAAAGCAGAGCAGTGGGCCAGATCACTACTTTATACTTTACATGTAAACGGAATAAATAGTAGAGCCCTTATGTGTTACAGTCTGAGCATGATGGCATCTAATTTGTCTTCCAAAGTCATTTGTGCCTCACGCGGGACAAAAGAGCAGCCTTTTCCTTACTTCCTACACGTCCTGCATTCTACCCCAGAATCTAGCGCAGGCCATTACTCGATTTACTCAGGGTGATGGCTGGCTCCCCGCCTCCCCATGCCTGTCTTGAAGGTGTTGTTTGTGGTCAGTTATCATGAAACACCTCCAGCTAGAATGGACTGTGCTGCTCCTCTCCGAAGGCTACCATTATTTTCTCCCTAGACCCTGCGTAAGGATCTGCAAATTATTAACATAAAGCAAAACTTTCTCTTTTTTGCTGTTAAATATAAATTATTGCTGAAAAATATTTTAACTAGAAAAAAATGGGGATGGTTAAAAAAAGTTCAAAGATTATACGTAAGCATTTGATGTTTACTTTGCCACATTCATTATTTTATGAATTTAGTGGACTATTCCCTCCCCTCCCAACACATTAAACATTAAGTTACCACTTTAAAAAAATCACACATTCATGTATGTCATTGCATTCTGTGTATAGAAATCAGCAGCTTTTGGGTATAGACAGATGGATAGCAATAGCAGCCATATAAATACTTAGGCTGCTGTATAATGCATTAAGGTATTGTGTTTGAAGAAAACAATAATCATCGTAAAGCAATTGCAAATATTCTTAAATCTTTATCATGTAATCATTATAGAAATGTATCAAGGTTTTGCTGTTAATTTTTAATGTAATCATTATTATAGGAAAATGATCCAAATAAAATTGTAACCCCATGTAAAGACATGTGTGTATACATATGTGTATATAATATGTGTGTATGCACCAGTATGTATTATACACATATATAGTATAATGACTAATGTGCATTTGTTAAAAGGATCAAGTTGTTACTCTCAAAGCATTTGCATCACAGCCCTTATAATTTTTGTATATTATCAGTTTGCTTGGTTCCTTATGCTTCAGTTAAAACCTCTAACATCAAAAAACCATCCAGATTTCTCACCGCATCATTCCTTGAATCGGTGAATTAAGAATCATGTGAAAGAGTAGCCTAGGATTATAAAATCTTAGCATTGGAAAGTAGCTGTGGTTCCCCCAAATTGCTTGGGTACATTTGTAAATATATAGATTTCCAGACCCCAGGCTGGATCTACAGCACCAGAGTCATCATGGGTAGAGTTCAGGATTATGCTCTTTTTAAAAGCTTCCTAGTTGATTCTGAAGTGCAGCCAGGATTGGAAGGTTTTTTTGGACCACCTTTCCCATCAAGCCCTTTCCCCAAGACTAGAATCTGGCTTTATCATTCAGTAAAACTTAAGCTCCATGAAGACAAGTGTCTTATATTTGGGCTTGACCTCTGATTTTTACCCAGAACCTAGTACAGTGTTCATTTCCTGTTTTGTGAGTTAAATGAATAAATGATTGAACAACCAAAGGAACATTCCTAATTTGCTAGCATTTCAAGATTCAAGTCTGATGCTAAATGTTCTGCAGTCACTTAGGTTAATGGAGGACATGAACCCTTTTTTTCAGTATTAATTAAAATATGGAAACAAGATATTATTGTCAGTTGAAGGTATATTTTGCATTATTTTCCAAAAGTTATTGTGGGTAATATTTAGTAATTCATAATCTATCCTCAGAGATACTTTTCTAATTCTGAAGCCTTCTGAGTATTGATCACCTGTTTTAAGTGTTGGTTTCCTTGAATTTCTGAACCTAAAACAGTATTTAGGCATAGGTTTAAATAGCCAAAAATAGAAGCATTATTTTAAATATTAGTAGCTCAGTTAGTAAACAATATGCCTGCAGTGCAGGAGACCTGGGTTCGATCCCTGGGTCAGAAAGATCCCCTGGAGAAGGAAATGGCAACCCACTCCAGTACTCTTGCCTGGAGAATCCCATGGACAGTCCCTGGGCTACACTCCATGGGGTCGCAAGGGCCAGACACAACTTAGTGACTAAACCACCACTGTTCATTGTTTTAAAGTATGTTTATAATGTATATCAAGCAAATTATATGTTATATTTTCCTCTTCTCCTGCTCATCTGTTTACTTTAATTAGACTCTACCTAGAAGGGTGGGGTGGGTGGGGGATGGACGAAGGCTCAAAAGGAAGGGAATATACATATACTTGGAGCTGATTCACGTTGTTGTATGGCAGAAACCAACACAACTTGTAAAGCAGTTATCCTTCAATTAAAAATACATTTAAAAAAATCATACTCCTGGTTTAAAAAAAATTCTGAAGACCTAAAAGGAAGGTAGAGGTCAATAAATGACCCTCATTTAGTTGTTGGGCTCAAATTTGTAGAAAATAGCTACTCTTGCTTTCTGTGTGTTAAGAGCTCATGGAGACGTGCCTTACAGGTTTCTCTGTACTTCCTTCTGGTACTTTCTTGGCCTTTCCAGTAACTCCATGACCTTTTAGAGCCCCATGAAAGACTGAATGTGTGAACCCAGTTATCCATTTGGCCCATGATTTTATTGGATAACTTAATAGGTTGATGGTATTTTAATAACAAAAACTATGCCAGGAAATTAAAGGAAGGCAAAATTACTTTTCTTCTTAAAAATAATAAATTGTTGATATAAGATATACTTTGGTTTATTCATTTAATGACTGTTTATAACCTTTTTAATATTGTATATATATTTTTTTAATTGAAACATAATTGACATACAATGTAGGTTTCAGGTATACAGCATTGTGGTTTGACATTTATAGGCATTACAAAATGATTCCAATAAACGTAGTAACCATCTTTCATCATACAAAGTTATTACAACCTTGTTGAGTATATTTTCTGTGCTGTACATTACATCCCCTGTATTTATTTAATGAATGTAAGTTTATGTATCTTAATCCCCTTCATCTATTTGATCTGTTCCCCTGCTCCCTCCCTTCTAGCAACCGTTTGTTCTGTGTATCTATGAGTCTGTTTCTGTTTTGTTTTGTTTGTTCATTTGTTTTGTTTTGTTTTAGATTCAGCACATAACTGAAATCATACAGTATTTGTCTTTGTGTGACTTAATTCACTTAGCATAATACCCTCCAAGTCCATCCATATTGTTGCAAATGGCACGATTTCGCTATTTTTATGGCTGAGTAGTATTCCTTTGTATATGCATACCACATCTTATTTATCCATTCATCTGTTGGTGGAGACTTTGGTTGCTTCCATACCTTGGCTATTGTAAACAATGCTACAATAAACATAGGAGTGCCTGTATCTCTTCCAATTAGTATTTTTGTTTTCTTTGGATAGATACCCAGGCAGGAGTGGAACTGCCTGATCATCTGGTAGTTCTATTTTTAATTATTTGTGGAACCCCCATACCATTTTCCATAATGGCCTCGCCAATTTAAATTTCCACTAACAATGTACAAGTGTTTCTTTTTCTCTACAATCTCACCAACACTTATTTGTTGCTTCTTTGGTAATTGCCATTCTGACAGGTGTGAGGTGATATCTCATTGTACTTTGCTTTGTATTTCCCTAATAATTAGTGGTTTTTGAGGATTGTTTTGTGTGTCTGTTGGCCATGTGCATGTCCCTTCTTGCAAACATGTCTGTTTAGGTCCTCTGCCCATTTTTAAATCCAATTGCTTAGGGTTTTTTGATATTGAATTATATGAGTTCTTTACACATTTTGGGTATTAAACACTATTGGATGCTACCATTTGCAACTATCTTTTCACGTTCCGTAGATTGCCTTTTGCTACTGGTTTCCTGCATGCTCAATATCTTAACATTTTATATCATAGGCCCACGGATGTGACCTTAACACTGAAAGATCCCCATTATCCTGACCATGATCTTGGAATCATTTTGCTGTCAGTCATCCTTACCCCTAAAGAAGGAGAACATGTGGTAAGTTCCCGCAGAGTCTGGTTGTAGCTTTCTTGCTCCTGCTTGTTTGAATGTTGTTAGCCTTCTCTGAACACAGAGGTAATATTAAAGAGAAGCAGCGTAAGAAAGTCTGGCCTTTTCTTTGTTTCTATGAGTATCTTGTGTATCAGCAGTCTAGGTGTATCGCGTCTTTTGAATTCAAATTTCTTATTCTGTTCTCTAGGTCAGGACCTCTTCCTGTAAATAAGAGACATATTTGCATGTTTTATCATAATTTTATTTTCCAATTTCAGACATGTTATATTGTAGCGAACAGTGATATTCACTCAGGGATTATATTTACTGGTGAATTGAATATTTTGAATTCCACCTAGAGATATCCAGAGCCTACTGTTTTGATTGTACTGTCAAATGTACCATAACAAAGAAAATGAGGTGAAATTACAATAGAATTTCTGCTTTCTGGTATTGTTTGATGAATGATAAGTGAGTACTTTTCATCTTCTTGGTGGGCTTCCAATATTGGCAGTACCAATTTTCTAGCCTTGGCTGTCTGTACTTCCTTGCACACCATGCTACTATGAGAAACTGACAAGAGATACAGAAACTCCAGCACTGTTGAAGCGACGGTAAAAAAAAATATATATGCAGGTTTGACCTGCATCGATATGCTTGCCAGTACACTTTCTGCCTCAATTTACCAAAGATTATTTATTAGACTCAGGGTACTTTCATGTACTAAGAGCTATTCTCATTAATTCTGATTGCAACACATTTTAAGAGTAGACATATTTAATAATTTTTAGGCAAATTTAAACACTCTTTTTCAGCAATATGTGTATTGCTGTCTTAAAATATTGCATGATTAAAGTTGGTATATGTTTTCTACTGGAAAGGTATTAATATTATTGGCATTTTCCCCTAGATTGTAAGTAAATATAGCGAGTTACAGTTTCAAATGGGGAAGCGTTTTAAACTCATTGAGAAACTCACCTTTTGCAATGGACTTTTCTCTATCCTTTTTAAAATTAAACAATGAGCATACCTATTCACATATAATATTTGTTAAGTATGATTTAAGTCTCTATACTTTATTCAGTGAGGAAGAAAATGTTCTTTTGAACAAGTGCTATCTGATAAAGCTACATTGAGAACTTAGCAGGGTGAAAGAATGTATGTACGTTCATAGGCATGGTCTCTTGTGGGCAAATGAAAGGGTAGGTGATGTTTTTTCACAGAGAACATTTATAAATACAATTTTGAAAGTCACCAATTCAGAATATAATATTTCACCCAGTATAAACCAAGGAGTATATCCTATCTGGCTAGTCCATACACAGGAATAAAGTATAAATATTCATTTATTCTTTTATTCAAATTAATCTGGTATTCATCAGGAACCTGCTATGAGCTAAATCCTATGCTAGACCCTTGATCTTCCCTGCTGGCTCAGTGGTAAAGAATCTGCCTGCCAACGCAGGAGATGCAGGTTCGATTCCTGGGTTGGGAAAGATCTCCTGGAAAAGGAAATGGCAACCCACTCCAGTGTTCTTGCCTGGGAAATCCCACAGACAGAGAAGCCCGGCAGACTATAGCCCGTGGGGATGCTAAAGAATCAGGCACAACTTAGCAACTAAAACAGCAACAACACGCTAGACCTTTAGGATTCAGTAGAGCTGAAATGCAGTGGAGAGCTCAGAAATCAAACGATCCCAGAAGGAGATGTAAAATGACAGCTGTTTTAAGTGCCATGAAAGAGAAGTGACGTGCTGCTGTAGAGAAAACAGAGGTGAATTTGTTCTAGTCATGGGAACAGCATTCTCTAAAGAAGTCAAATGAGACACGAGATCTGAAGTGCGAATAGGAGTTGATAAAAGCAAAAAACAAAGAAAAAACAAAAACAGAGGAGGTATTGAAGCAGAAGAGATAGCACAGGCAAAGGCTCTATAACTAGGGAAACCAAGCTGCACTCCGAGAACTGAAAGAGTATTGGAGCTTAGAGAAGGGTGGAAGCAGACTGTGGGAGATCTTAGCGCATGATGACAGTCAAAGGGAGGCACCCAGACTGTGTTAGGACTGTTGGCCATGTTAAAGTTCGTGGTCTTTCCCCAAAGAGCAACGGGGAGCCATTGAAAAGTCTGTAAATGGGAAGCGGCATAATTGTATTTGCCTTTTGTTGTGTAGCTACACTGTAGAAAAGAGATGAAAGAGTGAGAATAGATGTTTGGAGACCAACTAGGAAGCTGTTTTAAAAATTCTGGTGGGAAATGATGGAGATTTGGATTAGAGTTGTCCGACGCAGAGATGGAAGGAAATGAAAAAGTTTATCTATCGGAGGTGAAATCAACAAAACTTGGTGACAGAATATTCTTGTTTGGTGATGTTTTGTTACTTTATGAAAGACAGCACTTCATAAATGAAAATAACCAAGTGCCTGAGATCTTAGGTGTCCCCAGAATATCCGAACTGGCAGTATTACTGAGGATCCAAATATATACAACTGTTTTAGTTATTCGGGTGACTTCATGATGAAAGGTCTGCTGATTTTCTACATTAAAAGAATATTTATTAAATATTTAACATCAGACTGAGGGTTTAAGGGATCAAATTGGTATCAAGAGACTTTATGATGAAGTAGCTGAATTCTAAATTACTCAGAAATATAGCACAGGTAGAGTAATTCCAGAAATTAGTTTTTCTTCAACAATTCTTGCAAAAATCCTTCCATCTCCATTGCTGCTCAAACATATTTAGGCACCATTTCTTTCTAACTAGGAAAAATCATTTTAGAATATGACAGTGCCTGGTTACTTATCATCAGTGGTTTATCAAACATGAATAGGAAAGGAAACAGGGTATACGAAACTGTTAACGTATCAGAAACCTGGTATTGTTAATTATCTTTTCTTCGTTTTCCTTTCTCCTTATTGTATCTGTCCAGCCACATTCTCCCTTAACATTTCAAGATTCTTCTTGAAATCTTCATGCCATTTTCTTGATTCAGATCTTTTGGCTAACTTAGTTTTATGGAAGAAATCTTTTACTGCCAAGTAGTTTTCCTTTGTTGCCTTACTTTATACCTCCAAATAGCACTAGATTGTTTCCGCTGCAGCAACTGAAAACCAATGTCTTTTCCCTTCCCATTTTGGATACTCTGTCCTCTGCACCAGAGAAGCAAGTGGCTTATCAGCACCCAGTGCCGCAGAAAAGGCACAGTGGGTGCAGCCTGTACCGGAGATGGCCTCTGGCTGGTAAAGCCCGTCTTGACCTCAGCAACACCCGAGAAGCAGAGAGAAGGGTGACCTGGAGGACCTGGTCCTCCTTGTGGTTGGACCAATAGCTGGGAGCTTGGAGTTGGTTATTGAGAAGCAGCTGGGTTAGGGGCAGGGGAGGAAGCATGAAAGGTCCCCTATAGGAAATCCTATCAGGATCTCCAATATCCTGGCTAGTCTGATTCCTAGACTGGGCTTGCGGCTTCTGTGCATACGCTTTACATGATGAAAATTTCTAACCAAGACACATGAATTAGGTGGGGAGCCACCTTTTGTTTATTTTGGTCTATATAGCAGTTCTAGAGCTGTTTATTAATTACTGTCTCTAAAATTGGTAAGCGACCCTAGTTGGGAGATTTTTGAACCTCTGAATAAATGTCATTTATAGGCATCTATTGAATAAAAACCACTTACTGGCCACCTATATGCATTATGCTAAGTTGTATAACTCCTTCTTTATTCTTCTTCTAAGTGTTCAGTGACCTCTGGCTATGTCTCTAACATGGAAATGGAAACTCCTGATGAAGGCTTTAATCTTCTCCAGCAAAGGAACATACATTCCCTCACTTGTAACCTTTGTCCCAGCAAAATATAGACTCCTGCACAGCTCACCTCCTCTCAAGTCCAAGCTTTCTCCAGCATGACTTTTCCTACCTAAAATACACTTCTACTTACTGTACTTCACCTTGACTCCATCCTATACCCTGTCCCTCCTGGTTTAAGAAATAATAATTATAAGTATTTACAGATATTTAAAATTATTGTTTCTGCTTACCTTTCTTATGATGACTCCTCTTAGAACCTAGTCCAGCTTTCTGTACCTGGTTGATTTTCAGTGGGCTGTAGATAAATCTCAAGGAGGATTGATGGAATGCCTCAAAGGTTCAAGGGAAAGTATTTTAAGTTTCCTTCTTCAATATTCAAATCCCTGAGGTTGTCACAAACAATACTGGAAATAATGATTTAATGTTCCTTTGGAACTCTTAAATTTTATATTGATGATAATCTGATTAAAATCAGTCTATACTGCTCGTCTCGAGATTTCTAACCATGACAATGAATTAGAAGCACATCACTGTATTTTCTTCATTTGGTAACGTGCCTAGTATTTATTGGCTAAATATATTTACCTGGAATACATTAGAAATTTCTTGGTTAAAAGCAACTCAATTATCCAGTGTACCTTCAAATTAAACTTTTAATATGCCTGAAATATATAATGTATTGCTGCAATGAAAATGACATGCTGAACTTTCACAAATTACCTAAGAATAAATCTTATTTAGAGAAATTCAAATGCATAATGCAGAAAACCAGAATCAGTTTACTAAATGCTTCATAATTCCATTTAATATTCAGAATGATGCATAGGGAAGGAATAGAGGATGATTTTGCTTTGACCTTCTCACAGCAAAATTATGAGTTCTGTTCTCTTTGATTATTAGCTCAGAAATGATCTATTTTAAGCTTTTGGAACTTAAGACTTAGTTCAAAAAGCACATGTTTATTCTTACGCCTGTGTTTTATAAAACTTAACTAAATATTTTATATGGATTCACATGGAGAATGGATAGTATGAGTTGCAAGAGCCATTGACAAATAAATCCTAACCATCAGATAGGAAATAGAACATTAATGTTAAGAAATCCTATCAAAAGTGGGAAGGAATGAGTAACTGGAAAACAGCGGACTTAGCATCACAAAGTTCTCAGAGTTCTAAATCATTATCATGCCCGTGTTTAATACACTATTAATACTGACATTACGTTTCATGATCACATGGTTGCGATGAGTTCTCCTTGTATGAACAGGAGAAATTTCTCCCTGTGAGAACAGTTCTCCTTCTGGAACTCAGTAAAAAGGAAGAACAAGTTGAAAACCTTATCAGCCTACTGTATTTACTAAGCCTGTCAAACATACAAGATCTAATTATAGCTAATTAAGAAATATACATGAGTCATAACAAAAGTATTTCATGGTTACTTATGTTAAAATCTTCTCCATTGAGTCATGATTCTTTTGTAAAAATCTCAGTTGTGTACAGATACATATATGTATGTATGTGTGAACAGATACATATATGTATGTATGTGTGTATGTTCATGTGTATATATACACACACACACATATATATGTGTGTGTGTGTTTTTCATTTTCAGTGCTGCGTGTGTGAGAAACCAAAACCTTCCTGGGGGCACGCTGATGACTTGCATGATGCAACTGTCATTTCTGCTTTGAATGCATGTCCTGTGTAGGCCCTGTAGTGTGCAGTGCATACATGTGAGTCCTATATGTGGTATTTTGGTCTGATTGTGTGTGTGAGTTCTTTCTGGCTCTTTTTCTAGCAGAGTTCAATCCACAACTTTCTTCATTGGCGAATTGTGGAATAAAAGTGAGTTAATTTGTGTTACATACTCTCTTAGATAACCTAGACCTATGGATTGGCTAAAGCTAAAAAGTAGAAAATTTAAGAAACATATGAATTAACCTTAGTTGATCTTTAGTGAATTTATTTTTCTTGGTAGTTTATTTTTGAAATTTTTTGAATTCTTTCATAACCTAACATTTGGGGGAAATCTATCTATAAACATACAATACATGTGTTTTATAATATGTAGGTACCATAATATCTAGCCATTCTGTGATTTTTATATCTATAATAGCCATGTAATTGCCTTAAAAAATCACTGCAACAAAAGATAAAAACAAAACATGGATTGAGAATGTGAAACTTCTAAAAACCCAAAGATTCTGCAAATCTCAGAGAGTCATATTTTAATGTACTTACGCCTTTTATTGGGCTTCAAAGAGGTTGAGTTGCTAATAAAGGGTTTGAATTGTACTATGATATAGATAATGACACTTTCAAAAACAAATTCGTATGTTTCTCAGCTGAAGATCAAAGAGCAAAAACTAATCTTGTTTTTCTAGAATTTGCTTCATCTCCTATCTTTAAACATTCCCCAATCTTTCTTCTCTAATATGTCCCACAGTTAGCGAAGGTAACAATGTTAATATTGATAGTATGTCTGTTAAATTCACTTTTTAAAAACCTTTTTTACTGTTTTCAGTTTTATTGAATCTACCTTCACCCAACCATCTAAAAAACAAAAGAGAATTGGGACTGAGATACCTAAACCACTGGTTAGCAGGTTGGATTCGCCAATAAGCAGAAATTTTGTTATAAAATCCAGGGCCATTTTGAGAGTCATTGGATTTATAATTGAACTCTAGAGATTGAATCAGAAAATAAGGAATTAGTCCCTGTAACTGCCCAATCTTTCTATTTACACTTGGGGAAATTACTGGCCTTTTGTTTGTATCAGAATCCCAATCTGAAAAATAATACCATGCAGCTTATTGGTAAAACTGATTTTGAGAGACAGTAAAATACCAAACCTGTAGTTAGCTTTACATATAAAAAGGTTAATTGCATACAGCGGTTATGAGTCAGGGCGTGTGGCTTGCCAGGAGCAGTGAATCTGTGTGTAACATCGAGTGTGGCCCTGAGGTTCAACTCTTCTCGTGTTCTTAGCCATTTTTTCATAGGACAGCATTTCTTACAAAATGGAACTTTGTAAGATTCTTAAAGACTAGCTGATGATGATAATGGCCACGAGATAAGAGATTTAGTTTTTGATTTACTTGTCTTAATTATTCTTCACCTGATTTGACTCAAGAACTTGTCCCTAGGAATTAGCATTCTTTGTCATTGAAACTCTTTCTGAGAAAGTTGAACATGTGCAGTATGACTCCTAACTGGGACAGTTTTGATAAACTTGGCATACCATGAAAGTATTTCATGCTCAGTTGACTTTAATGGTGAGGAGAATGTGGTGGTGGTGATGGCGATGATCATGGTGGTGATGACAATGACAATACTCATTTGTCATCAACCACAAAACATCTGTTAAACACCCATCTCCACAGCCCAATGGTGGGTTTTGCTGCTTCAGAATAAGTTGGACATTAGTAATTAGAAAAAAATATAATACTTTGCAGTTCATGACTCCATTTGAAAAAAATAGGGAACTAGTGTAAACTTGGGAAATCTACTTCTCTTCCATATTTTGGTTAATATTTAACTCAGAGTGTATATAGAGAGAATATAATCCATAAAACCACTGACTACGTAAAAGCGGGATATAGCCTTATCTTTGACAATTTTATGATTTTTTCTCATTTCCTATGCTAGAACTTCTACATAATTCCTTTGTCTTGGTTCAAGCCAAAGGTTGACTTCTAAATGACTTAATCTTATATTAAGATCTTTCCCTTTTTGTATTTTTGTAATTTGTGAGTGGTTTCTGAAATGGTCTTGCTTTACAGTGAATTTTGCTGAAGGAGATAGAGTTCTTAAAAGGCACCAGTGCTCTTCCTTGATACACAAATACAGCTAGCATTTCTATTAACTGTATTCTTTGCTCCAAATATTCCCTAGTCCCTACTGCATCTGCCTTAAAGGTAATAATAAAGCTGAGAGTAAGGTTAATACCTTAATACCCAGAAGTTAATACCTCCATGTTCATTGAGAATTTTCCTTTTAAATGGAGAGGAAATTAAAAGTCATTGTTTTTTATGAGTTACTTTATGTGAGAGACCAATGATCTTGGGCACT
>NW_020867383.1:0-31649 GCF_003369695.1 Bos indicus x Bos taurus | reverse complement strand
CACACACACACACACACACACACACACACAAATTCTACAAACAATAAATGCGGGAGAGGGTATAGAGAAAAGGGAACACTCTTGCACTGTTGGTGGGAATGCAAATTGACACAGCCACAATGGAGAACAGTATGGAGCATCCTTAAAAAACTAGGAATAAAACTACCGTATGGCCCAACAATCCCACTACTGGGCATATACCCTGAGGAACCATAACTGAAAAAGGCATGTGTACCCCAACGTTCATTGCAGCACTACAGTAGCTAGGACATGGAAGCAACCTAGATGTCCATCAACAGATGGATGGATAAAGAAGTTGTGTATATACACACAATGGAATATTAGCCATAAAAAGGAAACACATTTGAGTCAGTTCCAACGAGGTGGATGAGCCTAGAACCATCATACAGAGTGAAGTCAGTCAGTCAGAAGAGAAAGTCAAATACTGTATGTTAACACATATACATGGAATGTGGAAAGATGGCACAGATGAGCCTGTCTGCAGAGATCTGGAGTGTGGACTTATGGACGTGGGGTGGGCTGGGAGGAATTGAGAGGGGACCACTGAAGCATGTGCCTTGCCTTGCGTGGAGGTGGATGGCAAGTGGAGATTTGCTGTATGATGCAGGGAGCTCAAAACTGATGTTCTGTGATAATCTGGAGGGGTGAGATGGGGTGGGAAGTGGGAGACATTCACGTACCTATGCCTGATTCATGTTGATGTATGACAGGAACCGACACAATGCTGTGGAGCAGTTATCTTCCAATTAAAAAGAAATAATTTTTAAAGATGTCTCAAAAACAAATGATTAATCAAGGTTTAAAACATTTGATAATAAATAATAATTAAGTAGCTTGTGTTTTCTTAAGCTATAGAACTTTTATATAATTATTTCCTCACACTAAATTATCCTTGCATGATGGTCTCTGCCTATAGGCAGAGAAGAAAACTAACAAACCAAAAATGATTGAAAGCTTTTGCTGGTGGTGATTTGTTTGTTCAGCATCTAAACAGACCACTTAACAGACCACATTTTCAGGCACCTGTAGGCTCACCAAGGGATATCATAAAAATGACTTTTTATCTTTATGCTTTCTTTTTCTTGTTGTTCAGTCACTAAGTCATGTCCAACTCGTTGCAACCCCATGGACTGTAGCCAGTTTCTTTAGTGGTATCAAATGAGATAATAGGTGCGAAGGCTGAGGTGAAATAAAGCGGGTTAAATACAGAAATCATCAGAAAACTGTGTGAACACATTATCCAATATTAGGCAAGAAAATGAATTATTTAATGTCATTCTCTATTAACCCAACAGTTAAAATAGGACCAAAATATACATAAAAATGAAATAAACAATTAGGCAACACTTTAAATGGTTCATTATTATTAATTCATTTAGTATTCATTGTAACTGTGCTGGTCATAATGAATTCATTTGATATTAATGGGAATGTTCAGTAGCAATTTCATTATAATGCAGTTTTAATTCATGTGCCATTAGAGTAAAGCAATACCAAAATTTATAGTCATTTTTTGAATACTGTACATGATCTCTAATTTCAGGAAACACTGTAACAATGGTTGTCCTTTTTAAAAATTGGGGTGAATAACCCAGATTTAAGACAAACTAGGATGTTTGCCTTGAGCTACACCAGTGATGGTAAACTTGATGGAGTTTTGTGCAATTAAAAGGTTTTATGACACTTGAAAAATGAGGGGTAATGGCTACTTCAAAATTCGTCATATGTCAATAGTTGCCAATGTTTAACTGTTTCATGCCACTAGACTTGCTAACATAGTGCCACTAATGCAGTATCAGCCCAGATATTTTGAACTCCCATCCTATGCTTTTGTGGAAAATTGAGGTAAATTAGATATTTTAGCATTTCATTGGAATAAATATTGATTTTAACCATTTCCAAATAATATTTCATTCACACTCAAAAAAGTAGATAAAAACTATATTATCTTTCATGAATAGTATTAGGTTTTCTTGAAAGATGTTGAAGACAGTCTATAGAGAACTCCTCTGTAGAACTGCAGCCATAAGGTCTTAATAAAAACCTTAACAATGGCACCAGAAATGTGCTCAGTAACATATTTACTTTTACTTTCTCTGGAGGCAGACTGTAAACCATTTTGCTAAAGCATGTATCAAAAGCTAATGACAACAGACAACCAAAAAACCCACAGCCCAGTCAACAGGCCCTCTAAAAGTACATTTAGGCAGGCTTCGCGGGTGGCCCAGAGGTAAAAACCCACCTGGCAGTGCAGGGACTCAGGAGACAGGGGTTCTATCCCTGGGTCAGGAAGATGGCAACCCACTCCAGTGTTCTTGCCTATAAAATCTCAGGGACAGAGGGGCCTGGTGGACTATAGTCCATGGGGCCACAAACAGTCAGATGTGACTGGGCATACACACACACCTCTTGGTAATGCATAAGAAAGCAGCCTACCTCAAAACTCCTTATTTGAAATCCTATATTCTAATACATTATTCACAAGCTAGGTAGCCTAGAGGCATATTTGTATAAAATTTGTTCTTTTATTCATTATTTTGGAAATAACTAGAATGGTTACCTTAAATTAACTGGAATAGTTATCTTAAAATGCAATAAATGACTGCTTCATGTCTCCTCCAAGCTCCAAGCCAAATTTTAAAATGTTTAGAAGTAGTTTTTATAAATTTTATTCATTTAGTTGCTTTTCTTACTATTTAAATGATTAATTAAAAATTGACAAAATTCAGAAAGTATAAACTAATGGCAGAAAGTTGAAAAGGAGCTAAAGAGCCTCTTGATAAGGGTGAAAGAGGAGACTGAAAGCTGGTTTAAAATGCAGCATTCAAACAACAAGATCATGACATCTTGTCCCATCACTTCGTGGTAAACAGGAGGGGAGAAAAAGTGGAGACTATGATAGATTTTATTCTTTGGGCTCCCAAATCACTGTGGATGGTGACTGCAGCCATGAATTTAAAAGATGCTTGCTCCTTGGAAGAAAGGCTATGTGAACCTAGACAGTATATTAAAAAGGAAGAGAGACATCACTTTGCTGAAAAAGGTCTGTATAGTCAAAGCTTTGTTTGTTTTTTCCCAGTAGTCATGTACAAATGTGAGAGCTGAACCATAAAGAAGGCTCTGCGTTGAAGAATTGATGCTTTGAATTGTGATACTGGACAAGACTCGTGAGAATCCCTTGGACTACATGGAAGTCAAGTCAATCAATCCTATAGGAAATCAACCTTGAATATTCTTTGGAGGACTGAAGCAGAAGCTCCGATTACACTGGCCCCCTGATGTAAAGAGCTGACTCATTGGAAATGACTCTGATGCTGGAAAGATTGAGGGCAGGAGGCGAGAGGAGGCGATAGAGGATGAGATGGTTGGATATCATCCACTGACTCAGTCAACATGAGTTTGAGCAAATTCCGTGAAATAGTGACGGGCAGGGAAGACTGGCATGCCAACCAGTCCATGGGGTTGCAGAGTCAAGAATGATTTTAGTGAATGAAAAACAAGTTTAAACCAAAGAGATACAGTACTTTTCCTCTGAAAACTCTAAACACTGATGAAGGAAACTGAAGAATGATGAAAGAAATGGAAATATAGAACATGCTCATGAATGGAAGAATTAAAAGTGTTAAAATGTCCATACTACACGAAGCGATCTATGAATTTAATGCAATCCATATCAGTATTTTTCACAGAAAAAAAAATCCTAAAATTTGTGTGGAACCAACAAAACGATGATGAATTGCCAAAGCAATACAGAGTAAGTGTCCTGCTAATACTAATCTCAAGTTGTGCACTTTCAAAGATGTGAGCATGCATTCTGTTAACATCAGGCATGAATCAACTGCAGCTTGCTCTTTGTCTTCCTATTGCTGGTGATCTTTCAGCTGTACCATCTCCCATGCCCCTCACCCTCCTCCAGTCAGTAACTCTTCTGCTTGCTCGCTGATGCCAGTCTGTGAATGCCAGCTTTTGTACTGTACTATTATACTTGTCAAAGTACTGTACTTTAATACCAAAAATGTTTCTCTATTTCATGTTGTTTATGCATGGTTTGTGTGAAAGAACTCTAATATAAACCTATTACAGTTTATTACTATATAGCCAATTATGTTAGTTGGGTACCTAGGCTAACTTTGCTGGACTTATGAACATATTGGACTTACAAACACGCTTTCAGAATGGAACTCATTCATATGTAGGGCACTTACTGTATTGAAGGAAAAAAAAAAAGAACAAGCTGGAAGTATTACTTCCTCAATTTCAGTCTACACAAGTAAGCTACTGTCATTGAAGCAGCAGGGTACTAGCACAAGGACTGAAATATGGATCAATGGGACAAAATAGAGAACTCAGAATCAATGTATACACTTATGGTCAATTAATCTACAACCAAAGAAGCAAGAATATGCAATGGAGAAAGGGCAGTCCCTTCAATAAGTAATGCTGGGAAACTGGACAGCTGCATGGAAAGGAATAACCTTTTAATACTGTCTCACACCATATACAAAAATTCAAAATGGATCAAAGACCTAAATGTATACTAGAACCAGAAAGCTCTAGGAACATAAGCAAAACACACTTTGACATAAATCATAGCGGTATTTTTTGGAGGATCAATCTCCTAAGGCAAAAGAAACAAAAAACAAAAATAAAGAAATTAGAGCTGATTAAACTTAAAAGCTTTGCACAGGAAAAGGAAACCATCAACAAAACAAAGACTGCCTACTGAATGGGAGAAAATATTTGCAAAGGATATGATCAGTAAGGAGTTGTTATCCAAAATATGTATAAACAGCTCAGACAGCTCATTGTTGAAAAGAAAACAGCCCAACTAAAAAATGAGTGGAAGACTTGAAAAGATATTTTTCCAAGAAGATATACAGATGGTCAACAGGCACATGAAGAGATGCTTAACATCACTAATCATCAGAGAAACTAAAGTGAAAAACACAATGAGATATCACCTGACACCTGTCAAAATGGCTATCATCAAAGAGTCCACAAATAACAATGGATAAAATGTTTTAAAAAAGGATCTGTAGTACATTGTACACTGTACAAAGTGGTACAGCCACTATGGAAAACAGTTTAGAGCTTTCTCAAAAATCTAAAAATAGAATTACCATATGATCCAGCAATTCAACTCCTGGGCATATATTTCAGAGAAAATGAAAATACTAATTTGAAAGATATGTGCACCCCAATGTTTATATCAGCGTTTTTCGGTAATAGTCAATATATGGAAGCAACCTAAGTGTTTATCACAGACGAATTGATAAAGACTATGTGGTATATGTACACAATGGAACATTACCCAGACCTTAAAAAGAATGAAATAATGCCATTTGCAGCAATATGGATGTACCTAGAGATTGTAATAAGGACTGAATTGTCAGAGACAGAGAAATATTGTATGGCATCCCTATATGTGAAATCTAAAAAGAAATGATTACAAATGAACTTACTTATGAGACAAAAAGAAGACTCACAGACTTAGAAATGAACTTACAATTATGGGGTAGGGAGGATGGGAAGAGGGATAGTTAGGGAGTTTGGGATGGACATGTATACACTGCTATATTTTAATGGATAACCAGTGAGGACCTACTGTATAGCACTTAAACTCTGATCAAAGTTATGCTGCAGTCTAGATGGAAGGGGAGTCTGGATAGATGTGTAGTATATCTAAGGCCCCCTTCTCTGTTCGCCTGAAACTATCGCAACATTATTAATGTTATACCCCAATACAAATAAAAGTTTTTTTTTTTTTTTAAGAAATACAACCTCCTACATATAAAGTAAACAAGAATATATTGTACATAGAGAAAAAATGGGCATTGTTTTAACAATTTAAATATAGTATAATCTATGAAATCACCATGTGTACACATGAACTTGAAAAATGAAGGTGAAGTCGCTTAGTCGTGTCTGACTCTTGGCGACCCAAGGACTGTAGCCTGCCAGGCTCTTCCATCCATGGAATTTTCCAGGCAAGAATACTGAAGTGGATTGCCATTTCCTTCCTTCTACCCTGAAACTTATTGCACATCATATATGCTTCAGTATACGTCAATAAAAACAAAAGTATCGTTGCTACTTCTGTATTAAAAATTGAGGTAAGAGTCCTCAAAAATACCAAAATCAGATATCCTAAGGCATTTCATCACAGGACTCAGTGCAAAGAGGCTTTCAGATAGACAAAAACAGAAGAGGGCAAAAACACAGCTGCCATCAGAAGACTTGGTGTTTTCCCACCATCCATGTGATGCTAATGGCAGAGAGTAACATTCTTTCTCCATTTTCACCACTTCCGATCTTGTCTTAGATCATCTTACAAACACTCATAACTTAATAGAGCTGAAACAGGACAGTTTATTCCATCTTATCTCCAGTGTCCAAACTTTTGCATCCTAGAAATGGCACCACTAATCAACCAGTTAGTTGCAACTCTACATCCAGTTAATGCTCAAGGAAAAACAAATATATATATATGGTTGTCTTCTCATTCATTTCTTTAGTTTCTTCATATCTGATATTTTATAGAACAGTAAGTATTGTCTACTCTACCAGTAGTGTTCATCCTGAGTCCCATCAATTCTTGCCATCTCAAAAGTAATCCTAGTCCAATCTATTCTGTCTCTCCTGGACTATTTCAGGAGCTTTCTTTCTGACTTCCTTCTAATGCATATTTAATTTACAAAAGCCCATTATAGCAACTATCTCTAGTGATTCTCTAAATCATAAATCAGAACATATGATGCAAATTTTAAAGCCAATCAAAGCTATCCACTTTCCACCACAATAAACTCCTTACTATGGGCTGCAAGACTGCATGATACAGTCTCAATCTGCTTCTATCTTTCTCAACTTTTCATTCCACATCCTCTATTCACATAGACTTATTAACACACATATTCTTTCCCATCTGATAACCTTTACCTTTCCATTGTTCAAAAAGCTCTTCCCCTCATTTACACTAGCCCCTGGTCTTACTTCAGGTTCTCCCCCAAGAGGACTTTCTTGAATACCCAGTCTATTCCCTACCCTAATTGCCACTCTCAATTATATTAGTATTTAGAGTATTGACCTCCCTATGTTTAATGCCACCTTAAAGTCAGAGACTCAGTCTTTTGTCCAGTAGTGTATCCTCACCGCCTACAGCAGCAACTGGAGATGGGTAAAACCTCAATAAAATATATTCACTGAGTGAAAAGTGACTTAGTGACTCAGGAAAATGCAAACACACTGTGAGGTATAAGGTGAAGCTATGTTTTCAGAGTATAATAGGCAGAGGGAAGGAAAGGGAATTTTAAGTTGCCAGCACATTTATTTTTTAATAAAAAGAACAATTAATTTATAAAGTTACTGGCATATAAAGGCTTGCTTTCTAATGTCTGCCCCCTTCCTTTTGATCAATAGCAAATCTGTGCTTGTAAAGTCACGATTCTCTGTGAGGAGAGGATTAATTGCATACATGACTATTTCACTATTGGCCCCTACTGCACCCTCTATCAACTTGCAGTGAAATATATTAGAGACAAAATAAACTGTTTTGAAGCTTCTATTGATGTTTTCTTGTCTTTTGACTTCATGGACAGGATTCTGTGATGGATTAACCTTTATGAGGTCAGTATCGGCCCCTGGTTATTGATGTTCATGCAGGACCTTCACCTTAATACCACCTCGAGAGGAAGGGTTAGTGGGAAAGTTCTCTAGACAAATCAATTACATTAGATTTGTGTCCTCCATATTCCTTTTTAAAACCTATTTTAATGACTTCATATCTTATGCACTGAGGCAGGTCATTCATTAAGTAAAGCTGTTACTTTATAACTTGAAAATTAAAGTAGCCAAAAACATCATTTATGTGAGATGCTTTGTTGTTTACATAAGTAATGAAATACACTGGCATGAAGGTGAATTAATCCCCTTGTCCCATCCCCCATAATACTTTAGCAATTAGTGAAATGAAGTCATAAATGAGTTAGAGAACAGCCAGAACTTCAATTAAGGACATCCAAATGTGATCTCTCATATAAGTTTGCAAGATGATGGCAATTTATTCAGATAAATTTTAAATAATTGCATTGTGCCTTCTCAGGGGTATAGCATTTCATTGGGATGAATGATTAGACTAAGGCAGCATTTCTCAATGTGCAGATATTTATAGGTAGGACTAGTGGCCTCCCTGATGGTTCCAATGGTAAAGAATTTGCCTACAGTGCAGGAGACCCGAGTTTGATCCCTGGGTTGGGAAGATCCCATAGAGGAGGTCATGGAAACCCACTTTTGCCTGGAGAATCCCCATGGACAGAGGAGACTGACGGGCTGCAGTCCATGGAGTTGCAAAGAGTTGGACATGACTGAGCGACTAAGCACAGCACAACATATGGAATTCAAAGCTGAAAGTAGCACGTGGGTTCTCAACTTCAGCAGTATCGCCCAAAACGTCACCTCCAAAGAGAGGCCATCCCTGACTACCCCACATAAAGTAGATCCTCTTCATTCACTTTTCTATCCCCTTATTTGTTCTTTTTTCTCTTGTCCTTATATACCATTACATTGTTCATCTTTGGTTTTCTGTTGTCTGTCTCCTCCACTAAAGTGTAAGTCACTTTAGACAGTGACTTCAGTGTATTCACCACTCAATCCCCATGCCAAGAATCATGTCTCTATAATATAGTTGATATTTGATATATGCTTATTGATAAGTGCAGATGTTAGTCACTCAGTCTCTTGAGACCCCATGGACTATAGCCTGCCAGGCTCTTCTGTCCATGGAAGTTTCCAGGGAAGAATACTGGAGTGGGTAGCCATTCCCTTATGCAAGGGATCTTCTTAACTCAGGGATAGAACCTGGGTCTCCTGCATTTCAGGCAGATTCTTCACCATTTGAGCCACTAGGGAAATCCCACTGGTAAACACATAACTAATTTATATGCGATAAATAAATAAATAAGTATATATATTTCACAGGAACTAGATTCAAGCCTCTGTTTCTTTTATTTTTTTTTTCTAATTTTATTTTATTTTTAAACTTTATATAATTGTATTAGTTTTGCCAAATATCAAAATGAATCCGCCACAGGTATACATGTGTTCCCCATCCTGAACCCTCCTCCCTCCTCCCTCCCCATACCATCCCTCTGGGTCGTCCCAGTGCACTAGCTCCAAGCATCCAGTATCGTGCATTGAACCTGGACTGGCATCTCGTTTCTTACATGATATTTTACATGTTTCAATGCCATTCTCCCAAATCTTCCCACCCTCTCCCTCTCCCACAGAGTCCATAAGACTGTTCTATATGTCAGTGTCTCTTTTGCTGTCTCGTACACCGGGTTATTGTTACCATCTTTCTAAATTCCATATATATAAGCCTCTGTTTCTATAGAGAAGAAAGACATTTGATTTCCTATATGTGACTATGGTTTCATTGTCAAAAATACAGATAACTTAAAAGTTAAATGGGTCTGTTCTCTGAGTTCTACCAGAAAGAATAATTCAAGGTAAATTATCCTGAAATTTAAGTCAACATTTCTGTTAGAAGTCCTCTGGCATAAAGTTTAAAAGGCTGTTAAAAACTGAACAAATTCAGTACTTAGCAAACACTTTGTAGTCATTTTTTTTGGCAGAATTCCATGACAAATTACATGTTTGAATGAAGACAAATTACATATTGAATGTCATATGTACTTTGTAGAAATTATTTTTCAATGACCTAGGTAAAGTCCCCATATTATTGAATGTCCATGATAAAAGCAACATAGAAAAGTTCTGCATTAAATACTCCCATCTGTTCATGAAATGGGACAGTTTCTGGGGATATTTTAGAAACCGCACATTAGTTTTCTCTTGGCTCATTTCCATGTGCAGTTAGACTGATTTTTCCATGTAGACATGTATCCTGATCTGGGACTTGCCAGTCCATCAGGTTCTCCTTTCCCATTCTTCTTTTTTAGTGGTATTTGGAAACTGTTCACAAAGAGGAGAATCCTAGGCCTCATGCTAATTTTACCGTGAAGAAGTGCTCATGATAGAAAAATCCCATGGGGCACCTTCGGAAGGGAAAGAGTTAGGCAGTAAAACTAAATTATTTTAATAATTGAGTATTACATCTTTTTGTGCCCTATTGGTTTCTGATTATTTAATAACAACATGAGAAGAAAAAACTAGTAGAGTTCTTCACTTGTAGATAATCTTAATTAATTTTTGGTAAATAATCCCAATGGGAATGTTGATACATAATTTTGTAGGAATTTTAAAAATTCAGTCACAGTGTTATAAAAATCTTACTGCTAATAAAATGTACTTATTATCTAAATAAATTTTCTGCATGCTTACATTTAAGAATAAAATTCTTAGTGAATCATACTTATTCAAGTATGAAATAAACATGGAATAATCTATGAAATAAATGATAAAATAACCCTTTAAAGAAATTAATAACAAAGAAAATTAACCTTTACAGCCTAAGAAGGAAAGAAATTTTAAAAGATTAATATGAATTCTTATGCTTTTTTAGAGAAGCATGTTTAGTGATAATAAAGCTTTTGAAAATAAAGTATGCATATATTTTAGAGTAAAATTTTTAGAGAAAAGTGAGTGAAAATACAATTTTAGGAGAATGAGAAATGTTATAATATTTCCAACTGTTAATAAAGTTTATCTTCATATTTTTAAGTAGATGATGAAAATATCAAATTGCTAGAATAGTTATATTCTAAAGGATGTATTTAAAGAAAGGATGTAAAAAAAATAAAGAAAGGATGTAGCCACTTTTTTAACGTCAATATTTGAAGCTTCTGGAAATTACATCCTTTTAAAATGTAAAATTTAAACTATTTAAAATTATCATGAACATTTTTATATGCCAGCTTAAAAATACACAATTATTCTTTTTAAATTCTTTTGGAAATAAGAGCAAAGTATAAACAGTTGGAAGAATATAGTCTAAGATTATATTTGGAAGCTATGATTCTGCTCTCTATAGGTAAATGTTTAAAGAAATGCCCTATGAAATTCCAAATTATATTTAGTCTAGAAATATTTTTGACATGGTTCACTTCGTCATACAAGTTACGGTTCTGTGGGCCTTTTTCAGTGTAACTATCAAAAATATCTGAACATTTTCTGAAGTGCTGTTTTTGTTACCTTGAAAATGAATTTGTGTGTAGTTGACATAATGTGTTTTTAAACTTGCAGCAATATTAACTTACATTATGGTGATGTTTGCATTTTTAAAGTCATCTCTTCTTTTTGGAAATGAGGGGAAAGTGATGGGATGATTAGATATAAATATAATGCAAAATGAGAATATAGATATTTTAGATTGTTAGTGCAAACTCTCCATTCCAGGGTTATGGCAACAAGATTACACAGTAGGGAGCCTCAGACTTTCCTTCCTCCTATGGAAACACTGATTTAATAACAATACTGGAACAATTATTTGAGTGATTCATCTAGAAACTAGTTAAGAGATTGCTGCATCCTGAGTGAGTGTGAAATAAGCTTCCTTGAAGCCAATAGGAAAATACATTTAATCTTTCACCAAAATTCCTCCTCTCAGCACAGAACGCATTAACAGGAAGAATCTCCCAGTTCCTGGCTTCTCCCTGGGGAAAGAAACAGGGGACTAATCCATACAATTTTCAGGGGTGGAGGCTACTTATGAGTCCAGTTTCTGTCCTGTCTGAGAACACTGAAGGGACCCAGCATGATCTTGATGCCTGAGACCCTGAGAATAAAAGGAGATTGGTGGCATTCTGTTGTTACAGAGGACTCATGATGCTACACATAAAGACTTTATAGCTCACTGGCCTTACCTTCAGGATGGTGACAAGAAGAATGTAACATGTCTTGTGTTTCTGTGTTTTGAGTTACTGATTAAGGGATTAGTTTGTCTTGAAGCACTGACAGTACCCAGCATATTCTTGATGGCTGGGGATCGCTGAGGACAAAGCTAAGTTCAGCATCTTTCTGTAGTACCAGAAGACCTAAAGAATAGCAAAGAAAGGCTAGTATAGCTTGATAATTCTCCCTCAGTGGGGAAACAGAAAAAAAGGGGGCACATGTTCAACATTCTGGGGCTTCAGTGATTCTCTCTGAGGGTCTATTTTTGTCTAACCTGTCTCTGAGCATGGCTGTGACTTGCCATAACCTAGATACCTAGAGGGGGCTTCCCAGGTGGCATTAGTGGTAAAGAATCCACCTGCCAATACAGGAGACACAAATGACCTAGGTTCAATCCCTGGGTCAGGAAGATACCCTGGAGAAGGGAATGGCTACCACTCCAGTATTCTTGCCTGGAGAATTCCATCGACAGAGGAACCTGGTGGGCTACAGTCCATGGGGTTGCAAAGAGTCAGACACGACTGAGCAAATGAGCACACAGACAGATACCTAGAGACTGCTGAGAAAATAGCTGGCAACATGATTCTTTAGATGATCCCCAATATGCTGGCAGACAGCAAAAGAAGAGATTATGAGGTCTTCAATGGACAAAAACAAAACAAAATAAAAAAAACTGGAAAATCTCTTTAATTAGAAATCTATATACACAAGTCAAGAAAAAGAACATCATATAACAGTTTTGAAAAATACCCCAAATTTTTAGATGGGATGATTGGTTCAGGTCTTTCTCTATTTGAAATTAGTCAATAAATAGGAAGAGATTTTATTTCTTTCACAAATGAGGGTATCATAATAAGAAGTTACAAAGAACATGAAGAAATAGGGAAATAAGGTCCATTAAAATAAATATGGAATTTGACCCTAAAGGACGTTTGTGAATTACTTATTTTTAAAAAAATAACTCTTAAAAAAAGGTTCAAAGAAATGAGTTCAGGAAAATGATACAAGAGCAAAGCTAGAATTTCAATAGATAGAATATGTTAAAAAGAAAAAGGACCAAGAAACTTTGAAGCTGAAAAATACAGTTTCTGAATTGAAAAATTCACTTGAGAGGTTTAACAGCAGACGTGATCAAGCAAAATAAAGAATCAATAGACTTTTATAATATTCATTTGAAAATTTTGAAGAGGAAAAACAACAAAAAAAGAAAACCTAAGGATTTATGGGACACCATTAAGAATGTCACTACCCACTTTATAGTCCTAAAACAAAAGGAGAGAGAGAGAAAAGGACAGAAAGTTTATTTTTTTAAATGGCTGAAAACTTTCCAAAATTGGAGAAGAAAATGGGCATTCAGATTCAAGAAGCCCTATATAACCAAGTAAGAGAAACCAGTGAAGTCTGCACCAAGACATATTACAATCAAATTATCAAAATAACAAAAAAATATATAAAAAAGAAGAATTCTCACAAGAGAAAAGAAACAACAAATAAAAGGGAAGCCCCTTAAGATTATAACTGACTTTCTCAGCAGAAAGGAATGAGATGATATATTCTAAGTGCTGAAAAATACTGCCAACCAAGAATATTATATCTAGTAAAACTTCAAAAATAAAGAAACAAAGACTTTTGCAGGTGAACAAAAAGCTGAGGGAGTTCATGCCAGTTGACTTCTCTCACATGAATTGTAAAGTAGAGCTCTTCAAATTGAAATAAGTAACACTAAAGAGCAGCACACAGAAGCAAATGAAAACATAAAGTTCACTGCTAAATATAAATTTATAGACAGGCACAGAACACTGTACTTCTATAATAATGATGTGTAATTATCTTTCTATGTTGCTGCTGCTGCTGCTGCTGAGTCACTTCAGTCGTGTCCAACTCTGTGCAATACCAGAGACGGCAGCCCACCAGGCTCCACCGTCCCTGGGATTCTCCAGGCAAGAACACTGGAGTGGGTTGCCATTGCCTTCTCCAATGCATGAAAGTGAAAAGTGAAAGTGAAGTCGTTCAGTCGTGTCTGACTCTTCGAAACCCCATGGACTTAAGCCCACCAGGTTCCTCCATCCATGGGATTTTCCAGGCAAAAGTACTGGAGTGGGGTGCCATTGCCTTCTCCACTTTCTATGTTATAGAAGTTAAAAGACAAATGCAAACATAACTATACCTATAAACATAAATGTGTTACTATTACAAAAAATGCAATCGATACCATTAAAAATATAATGTGTTTGTGGGTTCAGAAGTGGGGAGTAAAAGTATAGAGTTGATGTAGATATTTAAATTTTTATCACCTTAAACTAGATTATTATACCAAAAGATGTTTTATGTAAACCCTGTGATAACCATAAAGAAAATATAAAATGAGAAAGGAACTAACACCTGTCACTACAAAAAAAAAAAAAAAATGTAAAATAGCACATGTATACCTGTGATGGATTCATTTTGATATTTGGCAAAACTAATACAATTATGTAAAGTTTAAAAATAAAATAAGATAAAATAAATAAAATAAAATAAAAATAAAAATAAAAGAAACAAAGGTGGCAAAAAAGAACAAAAAGAAAGCAAAAAAGAACAGAAGAGCTACAAAATAAACACAAATCAGTGAACAGAATGGCAATAGTGAGTCCTTCCCTATCAAAAATTAATTTAAATGTAAATAGATTAATCTCCATATTAAAAACATACAACAAAGCTACATGAATTTAAAAAAAAATGATCCAACGATGTGTTCTCTACAAGAGACTGTCTTTAGATTTAAGGACCTATGTAATGCTGAAATTGAAACAGATGGAAAGAGATATGTCACGTAAGTGGGAAACAGAATAGTACCGGGTAGCCATATATACATCAGTCAACTGGAGAAAGAGATGGCACCCCACTCCAGTACTCTTGCCTGGAAAATCCTATGGACGGAGGAGCTTGTAAGGCTCCGGTCCACAGGGTCGCAAAGAGTCGGACACGAGTGAGTCCTTCCCTATCAATAATTAATTTAAATGTAAATATCAGTCAAAACAGACTTTAAATCAAAAACTGTCACATGAGACAAAAGCATCATATAATGATAAAAAGAGCAATTTATCAGAACAATATAATGATTATAAATGTAAATGCACTGATCAGAGCACGCACGCATGCTAAGTTGCTTCAGTTGTGTCCGACTCTGTGCAACCCTATGGACAGCAGCCCACCAGGCTTCTCTGTCCATGGGATTCTCCAGGCAAGAACACTGGAGTGGGTTGCCATTTCCTTCTCCAATGCATGAAAGTGAAAAGTGAAAGCGAAGTCGCTCAGTCGTGTCCGACTCTTCGCGACCCCATGGACTGCAGCCTACCAGGCTCCTCCATCCATGGAATTTTCCAGGCAAAAGTACTGGAGTGGGGTGCCATTTCCTTCTCCGACTATCAAGCATCTATACCTACAAATATACACAGAGTGTTGTATACAACATAAATAGAATACATTATCTTCTCAGGTACATATGGAATAGACCAGAATAGATCATGTTAAATTACAAAACAAATATTAATATATTTAAGACTGAAATTATACCAAATATGTTTTTCAGTTACAAAGGAATGAAACCGGTAATCAAGAGAAAGAAAAATGAAAATTTTATGAATATGTGGAAATTAGACAACACACACTTGAACAACCAGTAAGTCAGAGAATAAATCAAAAAGAATATTAAAAATATCTAGAGACAAAAATGGAGAGGGCAATGACACCCCACTCCCGTACTCTTGCCTGGAAAATCCCATGGATGGAGGAGCCTGGTAGGCTGCAGTCCATGGGGTCGCTAAGAGTCAGACACGACTGAACAACTTCATTTTCACTTTTCACTTTCATGCATTGGAGAAGGCAATGGCAACCCACCCCAGTGTTCTTGCCTGGAGAATCCCAGGGACCCGGGAGCCTGGTGGGCTGCCGTCTATGGGGTCACACAGAGTTGGACACGACTGACGTGACTTAGCAGCAGAGACAAAAATGAAAACATATCAAAATATTTGTGATATAGCAAAGCAATACTAAGGGGAAATTTCATTGCAAAATATCTACATTAAAAAGAAAAAAATTAAATAAACAACTTAATTCTACACAATGAACCAGAAAAAGAACAAGCCAAGATCAAAGTTAGCAGAAGAAAGGAAATAATAAAGATTGGAGCAGAAGTAGACAAACAGAAAATCAAGAAAAATAGCAATAAAGCTGATGTTGTTTTTTAAGATCAAAAAAATTAACAAACCTTTAACTAGACTAAGGGGGAAAAAAAGAAAGAAGACTCAACTAAATTAAATCTAACATCAGAAATGAAGAATAAGGCATTGCAACTGTGATGCCACAGAAATAAAAAGGATAAGAGATTACTATAAAAATTACATGCCAGGAAATTAGTTAACCTAGAAAAAAAATGGATAAATTTCAAGAACCATAAAATCTATACATATGTAATCATAAAAAAATAGAAAATGTGAGCAGATTAATAAAGAGTAAGGAAACTGAATAAGTAACAACCTTCCGGAAAACAAAATCCAGAGGCTGCCTTCCCTGATGAATTCTACCAAACATTTAAAGAATAATAAATGCATATTCTATTCAAAGTCTTCCCAAATGTATAGAGGAAGGAACAAATCCAAACATATTTGTGCAGTCAGCATTAGTCTAACACCATAGCCATTAAAAGACACTACAAGAAAAAAAAAAAAAAAGGTTATAGACGAATATCTCAGATGAACATAGATGTAGACATCCTCCACAAAATATCAGCAAACCAAATTAAACAGCAAATTAAAAGATCACACAACATGATCAAGTTGAATTTATCCCTGTGATACTAGAATGGTTTAATACATGCAAATCAGTCTACATGATACAATAAATTAACAGAATAAAGAATAAATAATCATCTCAATATACGAAAAAGTTGAAACAAAAATAAAAAACCTATCATGATAAAATATCTCAACAGTAGGAATAAAAAGGAAGTACCTCAACATAATTAAGGCCATGTATGAATAGCACACTGCTAATATAATCAATGGTGAAAAACTGAAAGCTTTCCCTCTAAGATCAGAAACAAGGCAGGGCTCTCATCTTGGTGCTCTATGATGACCTAGATGAGTGGGATGGGGAGGGAGGTTTAATAAAGACGGATATGTGTATTAACCTAATATATATAGTTGATTTACTTCACTGTACAGCAGAAACTAACACAGCATTATAAGGTCATCATACTCCAATTAAAAAAGAAAAGAAATAAGGCATGGATGACCACTCTTGCAAATTATATTGAATATAGTACTAGAAGTCCTAGACAGAGCAATTGGGCAGTAAAAAGAAAAGTTACCCAAATCAGAAATAAAAAATTAAACGTTTCTAATGTTCGATATTAGAGATCTATGACAAGATATTTTTGTAGAGGAGACCCTAAAGATTCTACCAACAACAACAAAAAAAAGCCTATTAGAATTAACAGCAACAACAAAAAAAATTCATTGACAGTTCAGGATATAAAATCAAAATGCAAAAATCAATTTTGTTTCTATACATTAGCAATGAACTATACAAAAAGGAAATTAAGAAAATAATTGCATTTATAATAGCATGATATGAAATAAAATACTTAGGAATAAATTCAGCCAAGAAGGTATAAACCTTGCATGCTTAACACTACATAGCATTGCTGGAAGAAGTTAAGGAAGAGCTGAATAAAGGGAAGACATCCTGTGTTTTTTGAGTATTAGAGTTAATGTTAAAATGTCTGTACTAACCAGAATAATACACAGATTCAGTGTGCTCCCTCTACAAATTTCCTTGTCATTTTAGAGAAATAGAAAAAAAAATCCTAAAATCCATATGAAACCAAAAGAACCCAGAAAAGCCAAAATAATCTTGAAAAAGTACAACAAAACTGGAGGCTTTCACTTCTTAATTTAAAAGCATATGATGAAGCTATACCAATCAAAGGATTATGGTACTAGATATACACTAACAGAATACAACAGAGAGCCCAGAAATAAATCCATACATATGCAGAAGGTTGATCTCTGACAAGTGTGCCACGAATAAACACTGGAGAAGGGATAGTCTCTTCAACAAGTGCTGTTGAGAAAACTAGATATCTACATGTGAAAGAATGATATTGTACCTTAATCGTATACAAAAATAAACCCAAAATAGATGAAATACTTAAATGTAAAATTCAAAATTGTAAAACTCCTAGAATAAAACATAGGAGAGAACAATGATAATGACATTCTTTTGAGCAATGATTTCTTGGATATGACAACAAATGCCAGTTTACAAAGGAAAAATATCTAGTACTAATTAATTTACAAACTTAAAAATTTCTGTGTCCAAAATATATGGATAGTTCACACAGCTTAATGTCAAAAAACAACAACCACCAAAATGGGCGGAAGATCTAAATAGACATTTCTGCAAAGAAGACATACAGGTGGCCAAAAGGCACGTGAAAAATATGCTTGACAATGCTAATAGTTAGAGAAACACAAATCAAAACTAAAATGAGGTATCACCTCACACCAAGCAGAATGGCCATCATCGAAACTGAAAATGCTGGAAAGATTGTAGGGAAAAAGGAACCCCTCTACACTGTTGTGGGAATATAAACTGTTACAGCCACAGTGGAGAACAATATGGAGGTTCTGTAAAAAGCTGAAAATAGACCTACTATATGATCTTGCAACCCCACTCCTGGGTATATAACCAGAGAAGCCATAGTTCTAAAACATACATGCACCCTGATGTTCACTGCAGCACTCTACAATAGCCAAGACACGGAAGCAACCTAAATGTCCATCAAATATGAATGGGTAAGGAAGCTGTGATGCATGTATATAATGGAATATTAGCCATAAAAAGCAATGAAATAAGGCCATTTGCTGCAACATGAACAGATCTAGACATTATCATATTTAGTGAACTCAGACAAAGAAAGACAAACATGATATGGTATCACTTATCTACGGAATCTAAAAAATGATACCAATTAACTTATTTACAAAACAGCAATAGACTCAGAGACATAGAAAATCAACTTATGGTTACTAAAGGGGAATATGGGAGTGAGAGTAGAGAGATAAATTAAGAGTTTGGTATGAACATATATACAGTACTATGTATAAAATGTGTATACACACACACACACACACACACCTGAATAAAAAGAAACAAAATCTTCTGCAGAGAAAAATAAATAATCCGAGTGAAAGGCATGCCATGGAGCCATTATCTGATAAGAGATTATTATTCAAAAACTATAAGAAAACAATACAACTCACTAGCAAAAGACACCCTGATTTTAAAAATATTCAAATGACTTGAACACACAATTCTTCAAAGAAAACAAGCGAATGGCACACAGGTGTATAAAAAATATGCTTTGCATCACTAATTGTCACAGAAGTGCAAATCAAAACCACAATGAGATATTATCTCACACTTGTTAGAATAACTATTATATATTTTTAAGAAAACAGAAAACAAGTGTTAAATTGGATGTGGAAAATTGGAATCCATTGTGCACCATTGGTCGTTATGTAAAATGGTGTCACTGCTATAGAAAACAGAAACGAGGTTTTAAAAAAAAATAAAATAGAATTACCATATGATTCAATAATCCTTCTTCTGAATATTAGTCTAAAATAATTAACATAAGGATCTCCAAGAAATATTTGCACTCCCATGTTCATTGAAGTATTATTCACAGAAGCTAAATTAAGTGGACATAATCTAAATGTCAACTGATTGGTGAATGGATTACAGAAACATGGTTATACATACAGTGGAGTATTATTAAGCCATATACAAAAATAAATGCTATAATATGCTGCAACATGGATGAACCTTGAGGGCATTATGCTCAATGAAATAAGTCAGTGACAAAAGGACAAATATTCCATGATTCTGCTTATAAATAGGTATCTGAAATAGTCAAACTCCTCAAAGCTGAAAAAAGAATGGGGGTTGCTTGGCTGGTAGGAGGAGGGGAGGTGGGAATTGTCAAATGGATATAAAATTTCAGTTACACAACATGAAAAAATTTGAGATCTACTCTAAAGAATTGTGCTTATAGTTAACAATTCTGTATTGTACATTTAAAAATGAACTGAGAGTAGTTTGCATTATATGTGTTTTTTAGCACAATTGTAAACAGAGAAAAAAGAACATCTCTCTATGCCTTCCAGACACACTGAGGAACAGTGGATGCCATTTAAAGGGAGAGGATCTCATTGCAAAATGTGCTTTACATATACTCACTTCATAACCCTCTCACAGTGAAGGCTGAAGTCAGGAGGAAAATGAGGTAGGATAAATCTCCAGGATTTCCCGGGTTTTCTGCTAACTCTTGAAGGCACTTAAGTGACTGCTTACTTTGAAAGTTTAGTAATAGCGAATTTCTGTCATTATTCAAGCTGGATTTAGAAAAGGCAGAGGAACCAGAGATCAAATTGCCAACATCCATTGGATCATAGGAAAAGCAAGAGAATTCCAGAAAAATATCTACTTATGCTTTATTGACTATGCCCCAAGACTTTGAATGTATAGATCACACCAAACTGTGGAAAATTCTTAAAGAGATGGGAATATCAGACCACCTGACCTGCCTCCTGAGAATCTGTATGCAGGTCAAGAAGCAACAGTTAGAACTGGACATGTAACAACAGACTGGTTCCAAATCGGGAAAGGAGTATGTCAAGACTGTATACTGTCACCCTGCTTATTTAACGTATATGCAGAGTACATCATGCGAAATGCCAGGCTAGATGAATCACAAGCTGGAATTAAGATTGCTGGGAGAAATATCAATAACTTCAGATATTCAGATGACACCACTCTTATGGCAGAAAGCAAAGAACTAAAGAGCCTCTTGATGAAAGAGAAAGAGGAGAGTGAAAAGGTTGGCTTAAAACTCAACATTGAGAAAACTAAGATCATGGCATCCAGTCCCATCACTTCATGGCAAATAGATGGGGAAACAGTGGAAACAGTGACAGACTTTATTTTGGGGGGCTCCAAAATCACTGCAGATGGTGATTGCAGCCATGAAATTAAAAGACACTTGCTCCTTGGAAGAAAACTATGACCAACTTAGACAGCATATTAAAAAGCAGAGATGGTACTTTGCCGACAAAAGTCCATCTAGTCAAAGCTATGTAGTAGTAGTCATGTATGGATGTGAGAGTTGGACTATAAAGAAAGCTGAGTGCCAAAAAATTGATGCTTTTGAACTGCGGTGTTGGAGAAAACTCTTGAGACTCCCTTGGACTGCAAAGAAATCAAACCAGTCCATCCTAAGGAAATCAGTCCTGAGTGTTCATTGGAAGGACTGATGCCGAAGCTGAAGCTCTAATACTTTGGCCACCTGATGCATAAAACAGACTCATTGGAAAAGAACCTGATGCTGGCAAAGACTGAAGGTGGGAGAAGAGGATGACAGAGGATGAAATGGTTGGATGCCATCATCGACTCAATGGACATGAGTTTGGGTAAACTCCGGGAGTTGGTGATGGACAGGGAGGCCTGGCGTGCTGCAGTCCATGGGGTTGCAAAGAGTCGGACACGACTGAGCGACTAAACTGAACCACACCCCTTGTCACTCATGCTCCAGACAAACTGGCCATTTTTTAGTTCAAAGTGCAACTTCTGGTCTTAAGATAGTTACGTGTAGTCCTTTTGCCTGGAATGCTCAAGCCCCATTCCTGGCTTCTGCTTCTTCCTCTGGTATGGTCTCAGGTTTATTTGTAAAGCAACAGTCTAGACTATCCACTCTGCATCATCTTTCCTGTTCCTTTTATTTTACTTTGTTGTTTCCCTAATCGCAATTTATAGTTACATATGTGTTTATTAATGTATTGATTTCTATTACCTTAACCAGGCTGTAACCTTCACAAAGGTTAGATACAGATTACTTTTTGTTGTTGTTTCTTTTCCATCTCAGCATGTGAAATAAAGCATTTCTTAAGCTTCAATGTGCATAAAATTTACTGGCCTCTTTTTTTTTTCAGCTTTAATAGGTGTGAAAGTGAAAGTGAAGTCACTCAGTCGTGTCCGACTCCTTGCGATTCCATGGACTGTAGCCCACCAGGCTCCTCAGTCCATGGAATTCTCCATGCAAGAGTACTGGACTGGGTTGCCATTTCCTTCTCCAGGGGATCTTCCCAACCCAGGGATCGAACCCGGGGCTCCCGCATTGCAGGCAGATGCTTTATTGTCTGAGCCACAGGGAAGCCCTTAATAGGTATAATTGACAAAAAAAAATGTGTAAGATATTTAGAATATACATTGTGATGCTTTTATATATATATATATATATATATAAAACTACATCTAGTATATTAACATATCCATCACCTTACATCGTTTTATGTATTTATTTTTTTTCACACTTTAAACTTTTTATTTTGTGTTGGCATATAGCCGATTAACAATGTTGTGGTAGCTTCAGGTAAACAGCAACAGGACTCCACCATGCGTATACAAATTGGCTGAGTCCATTCTCCCCCTAATCCCCCTCCCATCCAGGCTGGCACATAGCATTGAGTAGAGTTCCAAGTGCTATACAAAATTTCCTTATTGGTTATCCATTTGAATACAGAAGCATCACCTTACATATTTATCCTTCTGTTTGTTCGGATTTGGTGAAAACGTGTAAGTTCTACTCTCAACAAATTCAGTTATACAATACAGTGTTATCAATGATGCTCATTTCATTCTACAGCTGAAAGAACTCTGAGCTCTTGTCATAGAGCATATTCTGACTAGGTAGGTCTAGGGTAAGGTCTCAGTTTCTCACAAGCTCCAAGCAAATACATGGTGATCTGCTGTTCAAAGGACCACAAATTGAGTAGCAGAAATCTAGCACATCTAAATGATTAAATAAATAGATCTTGACTCAATTGTTGAGTATCACCTAAGTGACAGTGAATAAATGAGGGAAAAAAGATAACCTCAACCATTTTCTAACCTTAAAAGTATAATCAAGAAAGTTGATGGCTTTAATTATCACAACTTTTACTAGTATTTCATTTGTAACAAAATCACAGCCAAGATTTTTTTCTGTTAATAGCTCAGATATTATATAGCTTCCAAGTGGCAATATTATAAATACTTAGGTCAACAAATGACTCAGTGGAAGTTATTTTTATAGTATCTTGAATAGAGAAGCAACATGGGAACTATATACTGTTAGTGTTGCTCTCTGAAATCAAGCCATTTATTGACTGTTCTAAATTTTGGCAACAACTAAAATTTAACTTTGAAATTCTAAAGGGTTAATTCCTTACTTAGTATCACAATAAAATGGTTTTTTCAAAATAAAAGATTTCCTATTTTGATTTAATCAATGTTTACTGGATGAATAAATGATTAAGTACCTGTTTTGTGCCAGAAAATGTTAGTGGTGCACTGGGACGACCCAGAGGGATGGTATGGGGAGGGAGGAGGGAGGAGGGTTCAGGATGGGGAACACATGTATACCTGTGGTGGATTCATTTTTGATATTTGGCAAAACTAATACAAATATGTAAAGTTTAAAAATAAAATAAAATTTAAAAATATATATATATGGATTAATAGAACATAGTTTGTAACTTTCATTAGATTTCACAGTCAAAAGAGGGGAAGCATAACATAATTTAATTGAAACCTTTTACAGCGGTATGAATAAAGTATCCTGGGAGAGACAGGAAAAGAATTTACCTATGACTTGAGAGGTCAAGAGCTTGTGAAAGAAATTACATTTAACTTGAGTTTTTAAGAATGACTCAGAGTCATTTTTAAGAATGACGGTTAAGAATGACTCAGAGTCATTCTTAAAAATGACTAGACAAGGTTATGGAAATGCCATGACACAGAGGAAAAAAAAAATGTATTGAAACAGAAAACAAGGCCACAGAGACCAAAGGGCACTGGGAAAGTAAAGAGCCTGGGGACTGCAGGAGCAGGGTTATTGAAAAGATCGGTAAATCTCAGACCACAAAGAATATTTTGGTTCACATGAACGCTTTTGAACGTTTTCTTGCAAGTTAGCACTTTTCAACATATGTTTCTGCATGGCACCTATGACAGATGATATTTATGTACAAGACTCAGTGCCATGGGCAGAACCAAGGTTAGTGTAATTCCTTGTACTCCATCTATGTGAATCCTTTACTATGTAACATAAGAAATCATGTCCAAAAATAAGTCAAAATGTAGAACTGCCACAATTTTTATTCTCCACAAGTTGATTTACTGAAGTAAACTATTCACTAAAATTTTCATACTATACATGTGAACCTAACACATCATCCTGTCAGTGTACCATTAAAACCATGGTGCTCTAAATTGCTGCCGTGTTGAAAATAAGGCTCCACTAAAGATTTTAGGTAAGTTTGTGCATGATTACATTATTGTAAAGAAAGGACACCATGGTGGCAGTGAGGAAAATGAACTGGTGAGTAACAGGAGTGGAATGAGGACCATCATTCAGCAGTCGTCAACATCCATCAGACACATTTCGCTAGAGTGACATGACAGATATCAGAAATTAGCCAGTTCAGTTCTTATTTCTAATTACTTTCTTTTTTCCTAAATCCACCATAGTGGATAATAAAAATAATACCCACTGAACCTGCTTTTCTAGCAGTGAGTGCTAGACATGTGACAGTCTAGGCCAGTAATATGTAAACATTAGTCTGTGCAAGACTTCTAGGAGGGCTTTCATCATTAAATGGACATTCTGTCCATGTTTCCTTAACCAATTCTTCTGTCTTGAATAAGGAGGTGATCCCTGAAATGGCCTAATAACTGTGTGTCCATAATATCCAAGAAAATTGCTGAGAGCTGAGGTTCTTGAGTAGCTTATAGAAGCTCTCTTCCAAGATTCTTATGTTAAAAACAAAATGCAAACACCTGTTTAAGTCATCGCATGTTCAGTTCTTTGTTCCCTACACATCGTTGTTGTTTGGTCACTAAGTCACATCCAATGCTTTTGCAACCCCATGGACTATAGCCTGCCAGGGTCCTCTGTCCATGGGATTTCCCAGGCAAATATCAGTGTGGGTTGCCATTATCTTCTCCAGGGAATCTTTTTGACCCAGGGATTGAACCTTTGTCTCCAGCACTGCATGCAGATTGTTTACTTCTGAGCCACTGGGGAAGCCCCTCCCTACATATAATGGTAGATATTTCTTTATGATATATTTATGAATATCCAAGTGAGACTTTTCCAAAGCTGTATGTGTGGGTGTTTAGTGTGTTCCTTTTCTATCCCAGTGAGACATATTTTATTATAAATACTGCTTTAACAACCCACTTTACTGATGGGAGCATGTTATAACTTTCAGTATTCATGTGGCAGGGAGGTAAAAAGCTCAGAAATCATCTGTTGCAAGGTTTTAGAATAGGTCAGGTAAAATGGAAAAGGGCAGCTATGCAACAGTCACAGTGAGGATGTAAAGAAGGGAAATGAAGAGCAATAATTAGAGGAATAAAAGACATACAATACCGGCTTTGGAAATTATAAAGTATCTATGTGATATTAATAATGGTGTTTAGTAATCCTTGGGGAATAAAATTCCAAAGCTCATGAGAGATATCAGACATTCATATGCTGACATGAAAATCTTTACCATTTAAATCCGGTCAGTCAAGCTTATTGTCCAATAGTCCAAATAACTTCCAAATGAATCTATAGTTAAGTTTTAGCACATTTAAAAAAATAGGTTAACACTTATGGATGCTCATGTACTAGTAAAGAATTTTAGAACTGGGGTGCAAATATGAAAAAGTTCAGTTCACTTGTGATGTACCCAAGACCTACAATAAAATGGGAATGGTTTTATTAATTTATTGGTAAAAGAGACACTGTATGTTCTTACCAGTAGTGATCTATGAGACATGTAAACTAGGTTCATACATGTATTCACATATCTTTAAAAAAATAAGCTTATAGTACACAGTAGATATAAATAGTAATCAAATAATATAAAATTACAACTATGATAATCATGGAGGAGGTGATTTAGGAATATTGTGCTTTGAAATGAGAGCCTATTTTAAGTAATTTGAACTTGGAAGGAAATGAGATATAATAATAAAAAACTGGCCCAAGTTCTGAAAGAAGTTAAGAGTTAAACTGGGGAGGGTATGGAGAGTCCAGGCATAGAAGACATACTTGCAGATACCTTGGAGTGGGAGGAAACATGGAAAGAAGAGAAATACAGAAAGCCACCAGGACTCTTATGAAGTTAAGGCTAGAGAAGTTAGTATGGCTGAGGATCTTGTGGGGCCAGTTAGAGATTTTCTTATGATGTTGGGAAAACTATTGAACATTTATAAGGATGATACAGTGGATTAGGTAATAATGATTGAATTCCCTTACAGTCTTAATTTGTAAAAACAATAAACAACTATATCAAAGCATATTAAAAACTACTATTTGTAAACTACATAAAATTACTTGGGAAAGATTATAAATAGGAAGAAAACATTATTTATATTAATGATCATATTGATAAGTCATGAGAATCAATTAAGGATAAAAAGTTTGTTGCTAGTAATATTAAAGAGTCAAAATAATTTGCACCTAAATTCTCTTCCATGCTTAAACATGGGTAAGTTTTGGGTGGGGGGGGGCAACCTAAACTTTGCAGGAACTAAAATGTCATGCATGTACACTAGGGTACTAATTCTAATGCAATGCCCATCACTTCTATCATTTTCCTTTTTTCAGGGGTCTATGAGGTCCCTTTACATGTACATCAAAACAACAGTTAAATATATTATATGAAAAAAATCTGATTTCTGCAAAATTGTTGATTCTGCTAGCCAGTTATTCTATAAGCAAATAATGACAATTTTTTTTTTCTCTCAGTTCATGTTTTCTCACACTGGATAGAGCAATCCTGACCACTGTTTTAATAATGGTGTTCGAGGACTTAATTTCCTACTCTGGTAAAGGGGAATACATAACAAATTGCACTTCATTGTAATACTAGCTGCTACTTTCCAGTATATACTCAAGTTAAGTATGTATGACCAAGTTAAGAATGCATGTCCTATGCTGAGCTAAGGTTTTGGATCAAGAATGAATTTTAATTTTATAAAATGTCTTTTGCATATGTATCCAGCTGATCATTTGATTTTTCTCTGAGACCTTTTGATGAGATAAATTCTATTGATAAATTTCCTATTATTGAGCCTGGAATAAAACTTAAATAAGTAAAACAGAATGAAAAAGGGTAACAGAAAGACATCCAGATCCAGTTGAAATGAGGAATTAAAATTATCACACCAACATATCTAAATATACGATCAGAGAATGATAAAGGAGGAGTGAATTAACTGAGGTATGGGGATAGTCAAGTTCTATACCCTGACTCTAAATAGCAGGAAATTGCTGCTTTGTACCTATAATCTGGTAAAACTAAGATCAAAAAGACGATGATACATGCATTAAATTTTTAATAATTTACTTGAAAATGTTATATTACAATATCCAATGAAGTCTTTTCTATGAGGGATATACTGCAAATATGTTACTTATAAACAGACTCAACTTCAGTGAAAGAAGAGATTTTGGGAAATGATAAAGAAAAAGAGAAAAATTAAATTACAATCATAGAAGATGTATCATAAGCATGAATTATGTTTTGTGTGAATGTCTTTATTCATAGTATGTTATTTCAAAATGAATGTGAATTACCAAACTTCTCTTTCATCAGTAGATCTTCATTTCAAGAACTGATAGATCATGTTCTTCCTACCAAAATAATGCATAGATATATATGAGGAATTGCATGAATATCTGATGTTTGCCAATAATGGCACCATGTGGTCATACTTAATTATGAAACTCTGGAAGCAATGATAACCTATAGCTAGGGTCGGATTTTGAGATAAGTTGAATTGAATACATCCCATAATACTTATATATCCTTCCACATTTCTAAAAAGTGCTTATATTGACCACCAGAAGATTCTATTTCTATATGTACATACAGAAAATGAAAATAATAATTTATCTACCACTTCTATGTGACATTATATCCTAAATTCTCACAATCACACTTAAGGTATTCTTATTTCCATCTTACAGAAGTAAATGAGACACAGAAAGGTGAATAATTATCCACGTTCACAGTCCTGTAATAGTAGATACAGCTGAATTTGCATAAAACTTATTGTGATATTGCTTTTGAATTAACTGTTTTAAAAGGGTCACAATTTAAATGGCCTGAGTATAAGCAGCAAAAGTTTCTAAATATTAGCAGCTACTGTAAATCAATAAACAATATTCAGAACATAATCACTGAAAAGAAGGTCCTGTTTCTAACCAAATTGTTTTCAAACAGATCCTTAAAAGCAAGGTTATACTTTTAATCTGTGATATTCTCTGAATATTGGAAGATTGGCCACCTGCAGATGAAATCTTTGAACTTTTAAGGAACGTCCTATATTGAAATAAACATTTTCAAGTGACCATGACCTCTAAATTAAAAGATGCTTTCTCCTTGGAAAGAAAAGCTATGACAAACCTAGACAACATATTAAAAAACAGAGACATCACGTTGCCAACAAAGTTACCTATAGTCAAAGCTATGGCTGTTCCAGTGGTCATGTACAGATGTGAGAGTTGGAAATAAAGAAGGTTGGGCAGTGGAAAATTGATGCTTTTGATTTGTTACATTGGATAAGACTCTTGAGAGTCCCTCCGCCGGCAAGGACGTCAAACCAGGCATCCTAAAGGAAATCAACTCTGAATATTCATTGAAAAGACTGATGCTGAAGCTCCAACACTTTTGTAACTTGAGCAAAGAGCTGACTCACTGGAAAAGATCCTGATGCAGGGAAAGATTGAGGGTAAGAGGAGAAGGTGATGACATAGAATAAAATGGCTGGACGGCATCATCAACACAGTATGGACATGAGTATGAGCAAACTCTGGGAAACAGTGAAGGACAGGGAAACCAGGTGTGCTGCAGTACATGGGGTGGCAAAGCGTCAAACACAACTTAGCAACTGAACAGTAAAAAACAGTGGAAGCTAAAGAGATGCAATCTGCATGTGCCAAGAGAGCTCTAAAGTTGCAAAACTCAGACAACTTCAAGCTATCTTCACAGAATCAACAAATGCCAAATTTGATCAGCTAATTATGCCTTGGCTGGCATCCAGTACACGAAGAAACTAAATACATATGCACTGCCTGTGGGTAGAATGTTCCAGGTCCTGAAGTACCAAGTGAGGTAAAGGGGACCTTGTGGCAACTCTGAATGGCTCAAATGGTATCCCATCCTAATCCCATTGAAAGGGGGAGCATGTACTCACATACTTCTGTCCTCCAACCCTTGTTCTCTTCAGCCCTTCTCATCTCCTGTACTCTATATGTCCAGGAGGCTTTTGGCCCATATAAAGGCCATGTGAATCTCATATTCCATTCCCACCACAAGGGAGTGATGACTAGGGACCAGCATTAGCTTCTTTTAAAATCCTAGTGATATTTGGCAAAACTAATACAATTATGTAAAGTTTAAAAAGAAAAAAAAAAATCCTAGTGAGGCAGCTATGGTAACTGGTCCACTTGGTTCAATTTCTTGCAGCAGTGACTGTGGGAATCCTTTGTGCAGTCATTCTCTTTATTGCTCATCAAAATGTATGAGACTTGACTGGAAGGTTCAAGTGACTGAGGAACCAGTCTTGTTTCAAATACAAGTCATTATAGAAAACACCCTTAAAGCTGATGTACTGTTAACTTGCAGAAGAACAATTTATAGGTCAGTTTGTTCTACAGGTTAATTTGTTTTGCATTTTCTCACCCATTTACATCATCTGCCAAACAGCTCTGAGTCATTTAGTGTCACATGAAGTTTTTAAGTTTTCTCCAATTTTAGAGTTTTTAGAGTAGATATACAACTTTTACATGAAAATATTATTCCCTGGATCAGAATATGGATTTACACTTTACTAATAAAGAAATAAAAAGTGGAAGTTTTACCACATTAATCATACAATATTATAAACAGAGTTTAGAAAACACAAAAATTGTATACCATAGTATGCTGATAATTCACATACTACAATTCACAAGACTGATGAAAACTTTATAACATAGAAAACGACATGAAATTCACTGCTGATTGAAACAATTATCAAAAAACATACACTTTAATGAATGAGTTAAAAATAGTCATGCTGATATTTCCTACTAAAATGTTCAATAGATTATGGTAGGTATTATCTTTGTTCACATGGGTAGCTCCCTCTCCATTTCTAAAACTATACTATTAAAATGTTTTAATTGGGCAGAGAAAGAACTGTCAGTAGAAAATACCCACCAACAAAATATACCTAAAGTTGAAAAATCATAAATTGTGTTTATCTTATGGGCATTGCACTTCAGCACAATATTTAAGTCAAACTAAATTCATAATATTTCAGTTTCTCTAATCAAAACTGCACAGCTTTATTCTTTGCTGATAATAACTACATCTTACAGATAGAAATTTTCATTCAGGTAAAAGAAAAATTTAATTCTATAGTTGCCAGATAATTTGTCTTTGCATTTTACTAATTATGTATAGAAGTTTTGTTTCCAATCTTACCAAACTATTCTCTATCTATATATAAAAAGGAATTACTCAACTCCTTTCATGACATTGAAAAATCTTGGTATCAGAACCTGAAAAGGATAGCACAAAACAATAAAGATACTTTTATTTGTGTTTTTAATCTTAAAAATTCCTTTTACTTAAGCATATTCAGTAAAGTCATTAAATCAGAAACTTCTAAACAAAATGTCAGCAAACTAAATCCATAATCTCTATCTATGTAGAAAACACATGATGAAGTTCAAACATCCATACTAAAAATGATTTGCTATTATTTTTTCAAAAAGATAAAAGCGTTATTTAAAATCAGGTAAAATAATAATGTGTCTTGCAGGTTTGAAAATATGAGTAAATTTCAAAATTTTATTTTATGAATAACTAAATGTATATAGTATGATATTTTTACTTTGATTAATAATATTTCATATATATAATATATCTGTAGTATACATTAACTGTATAGTATAAGACATAAAATCTAATATATTAAAGTATATTATGGTATAAACGCAGCTCAGTTGAAATTTACAACTATAAATTTAGAGGTGTCAATTGGTATGTGAAAATGTTTTTCAGAACTAAAATAAGTTACATTTTTTTAAATAAAAGATAACTTATTTTTCAAAAGAGGCAATTTGCACTCCTTTCATTGAACAAGCCCAGATGGGACTTAGGATGAATATTACTGGTAGAGAATTTAAAGCTAAATATATGATTGACAGTTTTTCTAAAAGGGGTAGTTCATAAAACCTCAAGAAGTTTTAAAAATTCCAGAAAACAAATGTTAATCAGTGGAGAACAAGAAACAGGGGAGGTACGGAAGACATATTTTTATTTATCCTTTTTGTGATTTGTTCTGATATGTGGTTTGTGTACTGCCTGTCCAAGATTTCCTGCAAGGCTGGAATACCGTTTATGTCTTGCGAAGTAGTGCCTGCATCTTTTTTTTTTTTTTTTCTTGCTCTGCTTCTAGACCTTTCCCATCAGTTTCACTGCCTTGGGTGTGGCACGCCCAGTATAGCATTGTTATTTACACACTAAGTCATGTCCGACTCTTTATGACCCATGGACTATAGCAACCAGGCTCCTCCTGTCCATGGGATTTCCCAGGCAAGAATACTGGAGTGGGTTGCCATTTTCTTCTCCAGGGGTTTTTCTGATCCA
>NW_020867382.1:0-39051 GCF_003369695.1 Bos indicus x Bos taurus | reverse complement strand
GTTCCTCTGTAGTCTGTTGCTTTGAGCTGGTGGATTGTCCTCAGTTGTGGGCAGGCATGTACATTAGGAGCCAAAATGTTTACAGAGGAATGCTGCACCTGCTGCCTGACGTTCGGGTATTTATAGCTAGGGATTTCTTTTTACCAACAAAGCAGGATAGTTGCCCTTATAGCTTTCTCTACAGAGATCAGCCTTGATATAATGGCTATTCAGGTCCTATTAATAGAGATGAGGGCAGTTTCATATCTGGACACCTTAAAGAACGTAAGTTCTCCTTTACAGGAAGTTAGATCACCAGACAGAAATGGGTTAGAAGTATTTTTGTTGTTATTCAGTTGCTCAGTTGTGTCCAATTCTTTGCAACCCCATGGGCTGCAGCAGGCCAGGCTTCCCTGTCCTTCACCATCTCCCAGAGTTTGCTCAAACTCATGTCCATTGAGTTGCTGATGTCATCCAACCATCTCATCCTCTGTCGTCACCTTTCTCTGCCTTCAATCTTTCCCAGCATCAGGATCTTTTTCAGTGAGTCAGCTCTTCGTATCAGGTGGCCAAAGTATTGGAGATTCAGCATCAGTCCTTCCAATGAGTATTCAGGGTTGCTTTCCTTTAGGATTGACTGGTTTGATCTCCTTGCAGGCCAAGGGACTCTCAAGAGTCTTCTCCAACACCACAGTTCAAAAGCATCAAGTATTTTAGATCCACTTAAATGTACTGGAATTATTTTCTATACCCTTGGCTTTTATTAAGGTTCAGTTTATGAACATGTTACAGCATCATTTCTAAATCTTCTGCAGGACCACTGTTGACTACATTGCACCTTTGATAAAGTACATGAACACAGAGATATATGTGTATGGAGGGAGCTAATACAGAAAGATAAACATATAAAATAGAGATAGAGGAAGAAAGAAGGACAGCACCAAGATATTAACAGTGGTTAATATAAGATTATGGAATATCCTTTAAACTTTGCTCTACTTTCAAACATTCAACAATAAAACTATATATGGTTTCATAATAAGAAAATAATTTTTAAAAATAACTAGGTGACTTTGGAAAGCTGTGTTTAAACTACCCATTAAGGAATTTCATATTAATTATGTACTGTAGATAATAAAGCTCTTCTTTACAGGGGTAAAGATCAAGAATTCTGAAACTACTGTGCTTATAAGCTGGGATTGAACAAGTAAGTAAGTAGTGGCAGATGATGAAATCCAGTTCACTCAGTTTTGCAGTTGAAAGTTCCAGATAAGCCTTCTCTTTAGAAGGCTAGAATGGACCTGTGGAATGCATCAGAGTTGGATATATCAGTATAAACTCATGTTAAGCTTAATATAGGTACAGTAATAATTATAGATGTGTGTATAAACATGGATTAGTATACATACGCATATTTCCTAGCTCTGTCCTGGAAGTTACGACACTTCAGTAGCAATGATCACAGCCAACTGCCAGATCTTGGTTTCTAATAAAATTTTTCCAATAAAAGAATCAGGAACTACTTGAAGAAATGGCTAATGCTTGTGCTGCAACAGGGAATGTAGAAGATGGGCCTGAAGCATCTTGTAGTGGCAGAAAGTAAGGGAGTGTTCACAAGTAAACCATGGAGTATGTCAACGATAAACCTGAGCTGACCTGAAAGAGCCCTCAGTGGCAAAGCTGTGACAATTTGAGCAACTAAAGAAACACTGTAATATTAGATATAACCCAAAGTACAGAGTAAATATCTATGAGTCCACACTGATAAAAATAAATGGTTGAGTAAATAAGTAGGGGAAGAGACAAATATCCCATACAGGAGAACTTCAGCAACTTTATGTAGATACTCCATCCTCAGGAGTTGGGACGTAACCCTCCAGCCCTTGAGTATGAGCTGTGTCTAGTGGCTTGCTTCCAAAGAGTGTAGAGAAGTGTACAAAAGTAACTTTCTGGTGGAAAGCTGATGGACACCATGACAGCTAAGTGATCGAGATTAACACATGGTTTAGTCGCTAAGTCATGCCCAATTCTTGCAACCTCAGGGACTGTAGCCCACCAGGCTCCTCTGTCCATGGATTTCCCAACAAGAATACTGGAGTGGGTTGCCATTTCTTTCTCCAGGGGATCTTCCCGACCCTGGGATTGAATCCAGGTCTCCTGCATTGCAGGTGGATTCTTTATCTACTGAGCCACCAGGGAAAATAAGTCATGTTGATAGTGAGTATTTGTTATATAAGAATGACCCTTCACTTCTATAGAACCTATTCTCCAAATTCATAATCCCAGACAAAAAAAAAAAACATCATCAGACAAATCCAAAGTGAGGGACATTGTTTAAATACGTAAGCAGTATTCCTCTGAAGTGTCAAGTTCATCAGAACACAAGGGAAGTCTGAGAAACTTTTATAGTACAGGACCTAATGAGACGTTTTGACTAAATCTAATGTGATATCTTAGATGAGATTCTGGAGGAGAAAAAGAACGTCAGGGGAAAACGAAGGAAATTAGAATGACGTATGGAGTTTAGTTGATAGTATCGTGTTCGTTGGGTATGACAAGTATACCGTGTACCATGCAGTGCTGCTGCTGCTGCTGCTGCTAAGTCACTTCAGTCGTGGCTAACTCTGTGCAACCCCATAGATGGCAGCCCCCATGCTCCGCCATCCCTGGGATTCTCTAGGCAAGATCACTGGAGTGGGTTGCCATTTCCTTCTCCAATGCATGAAAGAAAGTGAAGTCGCTCAGTCATGTCCGACCCTCAGCGACCCCATGGACTACAGCCCACCAGGCTCCTCCGTCCATGGGGTTTCCAGGCAAGAGTACTGGAGTGGGGTGCCATCGCCTTCTCCGCCATGCAGTGCTAACAACAGGGAAACTGGATGCTGGCTGTATTGCAGCCTTTCCATGCTTCTGAATTATTTAATATAAAAATATTTTTAAAATAATTAGTAATAGATTTTCATACAAATATATATTTGAATCAGAATTCCCATAGAGACGTAAAGAGCAGAACAAAGCGAACACCAAAGTGAACATCAGTTCCGTTTGCCTAAGGCTGTCATAGTTTGGCAAGACAGCACAATGGATGAAAAGTAAGTGCTTTAGCTCCACACAGCTGTGTTCAAATCCCAGCTCTGCCGTTTACCAAACTGTAGAACTTGAGCAAGTTACATAATCACTCTGAACCTCAGTTTCCTTATCTGTTACCTCTGGAGAAGAAAACTGAATACCTGCTTCCTATTATTCTGATAATTGAATGAGGTGTGGCATAAAAGCACTTAGCTTAGCGCCTTCTGTCTTATACTTGTGTAACAAATGCCAGTTGCAATTATTGCATTGTGTCTGTCATCATTATTAATTGAAAATTTTAAACTATAGAGTACCTCTTGACAGGGACAAACCAATTTTGTCTGGCTCCCAAGTCGAGAAGCAACCTCTTTCCTAGCTGTGAATGTTCTAGATCTGTCCCCATTCAGCCAGTGTTCCAGACGTTCCCTGGACCACAGAAGGATCCAGAGGCGAGCAATACTCTAGGAAAGTGCTCCTCCAGACCCACACATCTGACTGAGCTAGCAGGCAGAACTCACCCTGATGTGTTCATCCCTGATAATGGTACTTTTTTCCATTTCCTCAGGAAATATAACTTGATGGAGATACTTGTTTCATTTGTGTGTGTGCTAACAGAATGGCTGGTTATCTGAAATGACTCTAACATTTGCTAGGCAACCAGGAAACAAGTTTGGGCCGATGTATTCATGGTAATGAATACACCAAACACTAAGTCCTATAGTTCCCATCCTGGGGTAGGGACACATTGGTTATGATTCCTCAGGCCTGGAGGCAACACAGGAAACAGTCATGCAATTAACTATTCTGGCTGGAAGTGGCTCTCTGGAAATTGAGTTCTAGTCTTGAAACCTGGCTCCTTCCCTGTAACTTCCATTCTTCTTCCACTCACAAAACACCATTTTTATTAAGTTAATTTTCTAGGTAGAAATTTTAGCCAGTCCAGTTCTCTCAACAGCCCATAACGGCTTGCTTCAGATTCTTAACAAATCAGGATTAATTCTTTAATGTGTTGTTTCTGTCTGGAATTTACCAAGGCAAAGTAGTTCATAGGAGTCAACTTTTATTTAAAAGAGTTATTATATTCTTGAGATATAGAAGTTTTCAAATGATTTTCTTATCCTTTCTATATGGCTTATTCTACCCCTCCCACTCCAAAAAATAGTCATCTAAATTTTCCTTAGGCCTGACCCTCATTTCCTCTCTCAGCGTGTCTTTCCCCCACTAAGCACTGTTTCTTGAAGCACGTCCAGAAGGTCTTTAGACTGGCTGATACACTGAGCAAATCATATTTCTTCACCACAGAGAAAAAGAAACCACAATTGGTCAACAGCGTGACTCACTCAGGCTTCCACCACCACACCCAAACCACACAACACTGCAGATTCTTTGGTTAGGTCTAGTCAAGAAATTAAAGCTGTCATGCAGGGCAAGCTTTTGTTTAGCCTTGTGTGCTTAATGTCACCTCTCTCTAGAGTTTATAATAGTCTTGTCCTTTCTTGTTGCAGATCACTTTATATAACATAATTAGTGAGGATTTTTATCACGCCCCCAGCCCCCCAACATTTCTGTTGTTTCAAGGACTGCAAGGAGACCCAACCTGTCCATCCTAAAGGAACTCAGTCCTGGATATTCATTGGAAGGACTGATGCTGAAGCTGAAACTCCAATACTTCAGCCACCTGATGTGAAGAGCTCATTTGAAAAGACCCTGATGCTGGGAAAGATTGAAGGCAGGAGGAGAAGGGGACAACAGAGGATGAGATGGTTGGATGGCATCACCGACTCAATGGACATGAGTTTGAGTAAACTCTGGGATTGGTGATGGAGAGGGAGGCCCTGGCGTGCTGCAGTCCATGGGGGTCGCAAAGAGTTGGACACGACTGAGCAATTGAACTGAACCATTTGTCACATGTGGACAATGAGCTCATTCTAAGAGATTTTTCATTGGCTTGTAAGCTCATCATTGGTCCAGGCTTCCTTTTGCTGAGAGAATGTATATCTTTCGTTATAATACTCAAAAGTTATTTTGGGCATTCGCATAACCTTGATTTTTTAACCCAATATATGAGAGATCCCCCACTTTCTGGAGTGGGGAGTTGACAACATGCCCCAGGAACCCTGTGTGGCATCCTTCAGCCCAATCCAGGTCCTCCTTCTCTGGGTGGAATCCCAGAGCCCATTAGGATTTCATTACTCTACCCCATTGCTTCCAACCCACAGTTGATGGGAGCAGAGGTTGACCTGATTACACTGACCTAAATGGGTTTGCTTCCCTCATTGGGAGGTAGGGACAGGATGAAGAAATGAAGGAGACAGAGAAAAACTAAGTAGCAAAAATTATGACATGAAGCACGTATACCTGAGGTTTACTGTGGGAACTGATAGTCCTTCAAGCCAGCCTGCAGTGAAAGGGCATGGCAGGTGTGCCAGGGGACTAGAGGGCAACATTGGCAACAGAGGAGGCGAGTGTCCTTGCAGCCTCCAAGCTATGAGCTCCAGTCCCAAAGGAGGCCTTGTTGCTTGAGTTCTGCGTGCGTGCTTAGTCGCTCAGTCGTGTCCGACTCTTTGCCTGACTGTCGCCTGCCAGGCTCCTCTATCCATGGGATTTTCAGGCAAGAATACTGGAGTGGGTTGCCATTTCCTCCTCCAGAGTCTTTAGTTCTGGAAGCCCTTAAGTCCTCAATTGATCCTGTGGACTGTAGCCCACAAGGCTCCTCTGTCCATGGGATTCTTCAGGCAAGAATGCTGGAGTGGGTTGTCATGCCCTTCTCCTCGGATCTTCCTGAACCAGGGATTGAACCCAGGTCTCCTGCATCACAGGCAGATTCTTTACCACCTGATCCACCAGGGAAGTTCTCGTTAGTTCTGGGGGCCCTTAAATCCATGGAATGAAGCTGCCCTTCATTTTGTGGAGTAAAGTTGGCTTTTTTCTGTTACTTAACAACAAAGGTCTTAACAAATTCAGAGCATCACTTGAGAATTCCCTCCTCTCGCTCCTGCATATCCCATTCACAAATTTCTTTCTGGGCTGCCATTCAAACCTATTCCTAGAGACCTCCTAAGAAGAGTTGTTCCAAGCCCTCCCTGCACCTGGGTCCCTGCTTCTCCCAGCGGTCCTCACCCTTCTCTGCAGGAAGTCAGCTGTGTCCGTGCTAGGAGGTCTCCTCCCTGGACCAGGAGTCTTGCCCCTTTCCCCTTCCCTGCAGTTTTCCATGTTGTCGTTCTGCCTGGAAAGTCCCACCCCCTGATTGTCTAAATCCTGCATGTCCTTCAGGGCCCAGAATAAGCCCACTTGCCATGAGATCTGACCAGTCACTGCCCCACATTTTGTCCTTTTCCGACCTTGAAGATTCTGCCACATATTTATTGACACTGAAAAGCATTCAGAATCTTGTGTTAGATGAAGAATGCATTTCACCATGTAAATTATGGTGTTATAAAGAGAAATCTATGTGTCAGCAAATTAACTGTATGATGAGATTTGAGGGTAATTTTCATTTTGTTTTCCCAGTTTATGTTTTCTTAGTTATTTCTACATTAAACACCTAAGGTACAATAAAAATAATAAAATGAAAATTTTTTCTTTGAATTTTAAGGACTTCCATAATTCGTGTTGTCTCAAAATAGAGAACAAACCTACATAGTCTTGAATTGTTTTCCTTTCATTTATTCAGGATGGCTTTCACTTCCAAGTGCATTGTAGCATTCAGATCATACATCCTTGGTTTTTCTTAATCTTTCTGTTTTCTTAATCTTTCTGTTCTGCTCATTTTGATATGATCCATTGATCTTTCTGTTTTCTTAATTGATCTTTCTATTTTCTTAATCTTTCTGTTCTGCTCATTTTGACATGATCTATTGATTGATTAGCTTGTTCTTGATAATATCTGAGTGAAATCATGTAAAAGTTTATACTATGTATGAGTGTGTGTGCTCCCTCTGAAGGATGAGATAGTCAGGCTTTCATTGCTGCGATCCCTGTGACCATCATTTCTGTCACCAGTTTTTTGGGGGGAAGACTTCAAGTAGCACTTCTTACATTTTGCATTGCATTGTTCTAATACAGACGAGATGATCACATATCCAAATATATATGTCAAGTGTGGATTTAAAAAAATAAACAAATGGTATACAAGTCATTCCTTGAGTGGGTTTGGCCAAATGCTCTATGTCAGGAGGCTCTATGACATAGGGCGTTTAAGTGGAGGTGTCACAGAGGAGTCACCTAAACATATGTCTTCCTCTCTGTGTGTGGCAATGAGCTGATTGTATCTGTAGCTAAATGTATAATTAAGTACTGTGGATTACTCAGTGGCCTTTTCTGCGTTTTTCCCCTTCCTTAGGGTTTTAATTGAGCACTATTTTGTGCTTCAGATAAAATGATATAAATCACTTGTCTTTCCTTAAAAAGATCCCTGTAACCCACTCGCTTTGATTATCAAAAAAGCAAAGGCAAATAATATGGCCAGAGTTGGAATAGACCCTAGGGTTGTCTAGACCTTGCATTACCTGAATGGTGTCATCTTAGGACCATCCCTAACCGTGGTCATCTGGTCTCTGCCCAGGTGACTGCTGCAGGTAGGATTCTGCACTGGTGTGGGCTTTGGACTCAGTTAAATATAGGTCTGAGTCACAACTCTGGTGCTTGGCTGTGAGCTCTTTGCAATTTGCTGAATCTCTCTGAGACTCAGTACCTTTATCTGTAAAACAAGCCTACTATTCCATACCTTACAGGGCTATTATTTTTTAAAACAGGTTACAGGGAACTTCTGACTGAATACACAGACTGAGCGTGTCTCTTGATTCCTTTTCTCCTCTGAAGCTCCACTAAAAGGAGAGTAAAGGAATTTAAAACAAATAGGAAAATTATAAGCTCACAAAGAGAGAATAGAACAGGAGACAGTTACAGACATGCCTGGAAAATGGGCAGTGAGAGTGGAATATGGAAACTGGCTTAGAGATTGGAGGAAGTGGCAGCCCAACCACCAGAAGCTACTGCCAGAAGTGAGCCAGGCTGAATGCCAGGGTGAAGTTTGGAATTTAGAGGTGGAGCATGGGCTGAATCCAGGGAAATGGCTGAGTATCTCCAGACTGAGGTTAGCCCCTCAGGCCCTTCCTTCCATCCCACACAGCAAGATAACTACCCCTTTCCAACCTCAGATAATATGAGAGACTCACCAAGAAAAGAACCAGAACAAGGAGAAGATAAGGAAATTAGAGGATCAAATCCAGACGTGCAATAGAGGGAAGGATATAATCAAACAGTGACATTAAAAAAATAAAAATAAAACAGAGGAACTGACCAACAGTCATTTACATACACACAAGAATCAGGTAGATGGGAAATAGGTAAACGAATAGGTACATGGAAAAAACATCTTAGGTTGATGGGTGGAGAAAGTAGAGGAGCAAACTTTACAGATAAATTAACTTTGCAAATGAAGCTTTTGAGGAGGAAGCCCATTGGAGGAGGATTGTCTGATTATTACCTTTGAATATCTTTCTACATGCCAAGGAGAATTACTAATACATTTGCTTCAGGAAGCAGCAGTTTACTAGGATAGGATAGACTGTAATGCAGTAACCAGCAAATTGGAAACTTCAATGGCTGGTCAAATAGAACATTTCTTTCTTATGCAAAGTTTACTGCAGGTCCATCGGCTCCCCAAGGCAGCGGACTTCCAAGTTATCCATGTTGTCTTTTACCTATAATGTCGTCATTTCACCTGAGACCTAGGCAGGGGAATGCAGAAGGTGTGGAATGTTCATAACCTCTCTCTTTTTTTTTTAAATACTGAAGGATAGTAGTTGATTTCCAGTGTTGTGTTGGTTTATGGTGTACAACGAAGTGATTCGATTAGTCATGTGTGTGTATGTACATGTATATTCTTTTTCATTATGGTTTGTTACAGGATGTTGAATATAATTCTGGCTGCTATATAGTAGGTCCTGGTGGCTTATCTGTTTTGCATATAGCAGTGTGTATATATTAATCCCCAACTCTTAATTTATTCTTCTCCCATCCCCTTGTCTCCTTTGGTAAACTTAGGCTTGTTTTTTAGGTCTGTGAGTCTTCTTTTGTTTCATAAATAAGTTCATTTCTGTCACATTTTAGATTCCACATGTAAGTAATATCATATGATATTTGTCTTTCTCTTTCTGACTTACTTCATTTGGTGTGATAACCTCTAGGCCCACCCATGTTGCTGCAAATGGCATTATTTCATTCTTTCTTTTTTGGAGGAGTAATAGTCCGTTGTGTATATGTACCACGTCTTCTTTATCCATCTTAGGTTGACGGATATTTAGGCAGCTTCCATGTCTTACCTATTGCCAATAGTGCTGCTATTTACATCAAGGTGTATGTATCTTTTCAACTTATAGTTTTCCCTGGATACACGCATGGGGGAGAATTGCTGGATCATGTGGCTGCTATTTACATCAAGGTGTATGTATCTTTTCAACTTATAGTTTTCCCTGGATACATGCATGGGGGAGAATTGCTGGATCATGTGGTAGATTTAGGGCTTCCCAGGTGGCACTGGTAGTAAAGAACCCACCTGCCAATTCAGGAGATGTAATAGACGTGGGTTTGTTCCCTGGTTGGGAAAATCCCCTGGAGGAGGGCATGACAACCCACTCCAGTATTCTTGCCTGGAGGGTCCCATGGACAGAGGAGCCTGGCAGGCTATGGTGCACAGGGTCACAAAGAGTTGGGCACGGCTGAAATGCCTTAGCACGCACCTAGTAGATTTAATTTTAGTTTTTTAAGGAGCCTTCCTACTCTTCTCCATAGTGGCTGCACCAACTTACATTCCCACCAGCAGTGTGGGAGGTATAATCACTCTTTTATGTTCCAACCTGAAATAACCCACATCATCACTGCACTTCCAGTCAAGTAGCCAGATCTACCCACAAGGGCAGCATAATTACAAGGGAGTCTGGGAAATGAGGGGGTTCACATGGATATTTGGTGAGCATTAAATGTCTCTACCACAGGCTGAAAGTGTGGATAAGTGAGTGCCTGGCTCTACCAGGTATTGTGTGATTTACTTAACCTCTCTGTAGCTCAGTTTCTACAACTATAAGATGCAATGATGTCTAATTTATGGTATTGTTTGTTATAAGAATTATGTGGGAATATTCAAGTAAAGCATCTAGAGCAGTGTCTGTCACAAAGTTCTCAGTGATTATTGATAGCTATCATATTCTCATCAGTAGTAACTACCTTGCTATGTTCACCAGAGTTTGGCTAATCTTCATTGCCTCTAATAATTTGAAGTTTAGCCACAATGCTAAGGAAACACATTACACATGAATAGCATTTTATGGTTTAAATAGCCATAATAAATATGTAAAGCATGCATGATGAAGATAATTCCCATGTAATTAACTAAGAAAGATAAGAAACTGCTCAGGTGGGTCAAAGTCCCACTGCTAGCTCTGGGAGGAAGACTAGAATCCATTCCTCATAAGTGTTTGGTCCCAGACTGTCTTACCAAGGTAGAAACCAAGATGGCAAAGGTTGCTGTCTTATCAAGGTAGAAACCTAGATGGCAAAAGTTGCTGAATCTGAGCCACAGAGCAGATCAGTGGAGGAGAAAGAGTTAAAAACCTGGTCTCTTGATGTCCAATATTTAAGAGAAGGTGGTCATCAGTGGATCCTGGGAGAAGCAACATTCCCAGTCTCAGGCACCAGTGATGCTTCATGGCAGCAGAACTTTAACCATGCCTATGCCAGCAAATGTGGAAAACTCAGCAGGGGCCACAGGACTGGAAAAGGTCAGTTTTCATTCCAATCCCAAAGAAAGGCAATGCCAAAGAATGCTCAAACTACCGCACAATTGCACTCATCTCACACGCTAGTAAAATAATGCTCAAAATTCTCCAAGCCAGGCTTCAGCAATATGTGAACCGTGAACTTCCTGAGGTTCAAGCCGGTTTTAGAAAAGGCAGAGGAACCAGAGATCAAATTGCCAATATCTGCTGGATCATAGAAAAAGCAAGAGAGTTCCAGAAAAACATCTATTTCTGCTTTATTGACTATGCCAAAGCCTTTGACTGTGTGGATCACAATAAACTGTGTTAAATTCTGAAAGAGATGGGAATACCAGACCACCTGATCTGCCTCTTGAGAAATTTGTATGCAGGTCAGGAAGCAACAGTCAGAACTGGACATGGAACAACAGACTGGTTCCAAATAGGAAAAGGAGTACGTCAAGGCTGTATATTGTCACCCTGTTTATTTAACTTATATGCAGAGTACATCATGAGAAACGCTGGACTGGAAGAAACACAAGCTGGAATTGAGATTGCCAGGAGAAATCTCAATAACCTCAGATATGCAGATGACACCACCCTTATGGCAGAAAGTGAAGAGGAACTAAAAAGCCTCTTGATGAAAGTGAAAGTGGAGAGTGAAAAAGTTGGCTTAAAGCTAAACATTCAGAAAACCAAGATCATGGCATCCGGTCCTATCACTTCATGGGAAATAGATGGGGAAACAGTGGAAACAGTGTCAGACTTTATTTTTTGGGGCTCCAAAATCACTGCAGATGGTGACTGCAGCCATGAAATTAAAAGATGCTTACTCCTTGGAAGGAAAGTTATGACCAACCTAGATAGCATATTCAAAAGCAGAGACATTACTTTGCCAACAGAGGTTCATCTAGTCAAGGCTATGGTTTTTCCTGTGGTCATGTATGGATGTGAGAGTTGGACTGTGAAGAAGGCTGAGCACCGAAGATTTGATGCTTTTGAGCTGTGGTGTTGGAGAAGACTCTTGAGAGTCCCTTGGACTGCAAGGAGATCCAACCAGTCCGTTCTGAAGGAGATCAGCCCTGGGATTTCTTTGGAAGGAATGATGCTAAAGCTGAAACTCCAGTACTTTGGCCACCTCATGCGAAGAGTGGACTCATTGGAAAAGACTCTGATGCTAGGAGGGATTGGGGGCAAGAGGAGAAGGGGATGACAGAGGATGAGATGGCTGCACGGCATCACTGACTCGATGGACGTGGGTCTCAGTGAGCTCCGGGAGTTGGTAATGGACAGGGTGGCCTGGCGTGCTGTGATTCATGGGGTCGCAAAGAGTCGGACATGACTGAGTGACTGATCTGATCTGATCTGATTGAAACAAAATGTCTAGATGTGAGACAGCTACTAAGGTCAGGAACACACACTAACAGAAATACAATAATGGACTCTCCTCATCAGAATCCAGGGGTGCAGTGGGAATCACAGCTCATGGATATGGCAGGAATGTTTTTTTTTAATTAATTTTTTTATTGAAGGATAATTGCTTTACAGAATTTTGCTGTTTTCTGTCAAACCTCAACATGAATCAGCCATAGGTATACATATATCCCAAATCAAGCAGCTGAACTTTCTTTCAGCTTAAATCCTTTTCACAATTGAACAACCAGTCCATGCTAAAGGAAATCAATCCTGAATGCTCATTGGAAGGACTGATTTGAAGCTGAAACTCCAATACATTGGCCACCCAATGGGAAGAACTGACTCATTTGAAAAGACCCTGATGCTGGGAAAGATTGAGGGCAGGAGGAGAAGGGGACGACAGAGGATGAGATGGTTGGATGGCATCACCAACTGAACGGGCATGAGTTTGAATAAACTTCGGGAGTTGGTGAGGGACAGGGAGGTCTTGTGTGCTGTAGTCCATGGGGTCGCAAAGAGTCAGACACAACTGAGCGACTGAACTGAACTGAACTGAAATTGTATGAAATGCTCATCTCAAGCATTTTGAATGTAAGCAATTTTGCAGCCTCGTAATTGGGGTAGAGCAGTTTCTTCCCCTGTGATACCTCTTTTGTGCAGCATAGTCGTACCCACACAAAGCCACAAACACCTCCTGTAACAAAAATGTGACTAGTGCACCTCCCTCGTGCTAACACTCTTCTGGGCCCTGAGGAAAGATCAGTGAGCAAAAGAGACAAAGTCACCACTGCTCTATTAGTCAGACTTGGCTTAACAGGTCAGCTTTACTGTGTGTGATTCCCAGAGTCAGGGCTTCAGAGTTGATCTAACCTGTCGTGATTCCTGGCTCTGTGTGACCATAAACAAGTGTTTATATATCTCTCTTTATAGACACTATATATGTGTATATACATATTATACACTATATATGATATATATCATATATATGGTATATATATATTATATATATACCATATATTATATATGCTATATATAATATATATACCATACATTGTATATACTACATATATAATTTATTATATATGTGCTATATATAATACTATATATTATACTACTATATATAATATATAATACTATATATTATATACACTATATATGTATATAAATATATATATTTATCACATCCAATCTATGGTGATTCCTGGCTCTGCATGATCATGAAGACGTGTGTATATAGAAGTTCATAGTAGACATGTACTGAATAAAACACTGCATAAATCGTAACCATTATATTTATGAGCATTTGTTGAAAAAACCCCTTCTTCAAAGATGTTGCCATTTAAAGGAGAGCTGCTAAGTCGCTTCAGTCATGTCCGACTCTATGTGACCCCACAGACAGCAGCCCACCAGGCTCCCCGTCCCTGGGATTCTCCAGGCAAGAACACTGGAGTGGGTTGCCATTTCCTTCTCCAATGCATGAAAGTGAAAAGTGAAAGTGAAGTCGCTCAGTCGTGTCCGACTCTGTGGGACCCCATAGACAGCAGCCCACCAGGCTCCCCGTCCCTGGGATTCTCCAGGCAAGAACACTGGAGTGGGTTGCCATTTCCTTCTCCAATGCATGAAAGTGAAAAGTGAAAGTGAAGTCGCTCAGTCGTGTCCGACTCTGTGGGACCCCATAGACAGCAGCCCACCAGGCTCCTCGTCCCTGGGATTCTCCAGGCAAGAACACTGGAGTGGATTGCCATTTTCTTCTCCAATGCATGAAAGTGAAAAATGAAAGTGAAGTCACTCAGTCATGTCTGACTCTTAGCGACCCCATGGACTGCAGCCTACCAGGCTCCTCCGTCCATGGGATTTTCCAGGCAAGTGTACTGGAGTGGGGTGCCATTGCCTTCTCCGTTAAAGGAGAGCAATATCCCCCAAATACTAATTTAAGAGCTGAAATTTCACCCCAGAGAGAGAGAGAGAAACGGACGGGTTTGTGAGGGCGGGAATGCGGAGGTGCCACCACAGAGCACGGGGTGTTGCTGGGTGGCCCTGTTCTGAGAGGGCAAGACTGCCAAGACCTGTGAGGAAGTGCGCTTCAGACAGGTTGTGAAAGGGAGTGTTGAAAGAGTGGAAGAGAAAAACTTGAGCAAGGAGATCCAAAGCCTCATAAAGACAGCCTAAAATGTGAACTCAATCACACAGAGAGAAGGAAGCCCTTCTTCCTAAGAATGTTGTGGAGACACAACCTGAGTAAAGGTGGTTAACTCTTTCTAGCCTAGATGCTCAAATCAGAGTTCAGATTTGCAAGAGGCATTTCCTGGTACAGGAAGAAACTGCGAAAGGTCTGAATCATTTCTGAGCTGGGTCTTTATGCCTGTGTCCAGCATTCTGCCTCCTGGGTGTATTTGTTGGCTAAGTCTGCCATAACAACAGCTAGGGCTGGCTTAGAACAACTGAAATGTATTCTGTCTTAGTTCTGGAGGCTGAAGCCCAAAAGCGGCGTGTTGGCAGGGTCTCAGTCCTTTTGCAGATGCCTGTCTCAGGTCTCTCTCCAGCTTCTGGTAGTTTCTCAGCTTTCAGCAGCATAACTCCAGTCTGCACACAATGTCTACACTGTGTGTGCATCGGTACCCCAATTTTTTCTTTTTATGACATCCATCATCCTGGATTAGGGCCCATCTAATGACCTTATTTTACCTTTTCTATTTCTATAAAACCCTATCTCCAAATAAGGTCAAATTCTGTTGTATGGGGTTAAGATTCCAATGTACCTTTTTTGGAGGGACACAGTTAAACTCATAACACAGAAAAAAGGAAACAGACCTCATCATTAAAGTACTATTGGTTTGAATAGTACAAAGTGAAGTGAAGTGAAGTCGCTCAGTCGTGTCTGACTCTTTGCGACCCCATGGACTGTAGTCTACCAAGCTCCTCCATCCATGGAATTTTCCAGACAAGCATTCTAGAGTGGCCTGCCATTTCCTTCTCCAGGGGATCTTTCCAACCCGGAGATCGAACCCAGGTCTCCTGCACTGCAGACAGACGCTTTACCATCTGAGCCACCAGGAAAGCCCCAATAGTACAAAGCAATAACGTATTTGCGAATTCATATCAAGTAAAAATCCTATAGAAGCAAACGAGTTTTACAATGCAATGAAGCTTCTTTGCAAGAAGGCTGTTTTTACCACAGAACTACGCTGTGTTGATTTGAATAACAAGTCATGCTTAAAGCAAGATCTCCTGTTATCCATACTTTTAGAGTCTGAACTGGGTCTAATTAACAAACAGTGTTATGAAACCAAAAGGGTACTTTTGACCCTGCGGATACAGAGAACTGGGCTGTTAGCAGAGTAGAGTTTCCTTTACAGTTCTCTGTGTGTAACTGGGCAGCAACAAACCACCCTCCACTAATCGCATTGCAGACATGACGGCTGCACCAGCAGAAAAGTCAGGCCACTTTACAGAAACAAAAATCATCCAAGTCTCAAAAGTATTCCAGAAAGAGGTGGCAGGACACGGGACAAACATATAGCCCCTGTCCTGCCGTCTTTTTCTGGAATAGTTTTTCAGTATTCAAAAAACTTTTTACCTGCTTGTTAGTTCATAGCAGAGAGGCTTCAACTTCACCCTCCCAATTGTAATCACCTTTGTAAGTTTTATAAAATAGTTCAAAAAATAAGAATAATGTTTTTATATTTTAAAATAATTTGAGTGTAAGCTGGACTTAATGACTTGCTTCCGAAGAATAGCGTATAAGAAGGGAGAGACTAGAACTCCTCAGTGGAGGAACCCAGCAAACACCACCTTACTTAAGTGATGGAGATCACCATCGCTAGTGACAGAGCATGTGGATATCATTGTACCTTCAAGAGGACGTGATGAGAAGCCACTCACTACTGTAGTATTCTTCCCCCAGACCCACAGCCCCAGCCTACTCACCAGAAAAACATCAGATAACGTCAAATTGAGGGACGTTCTACAGAACACCTGACCAATACTCCTCAAAACTGTCAAAGTCATGAATGCCTGTCAAGAAAAGACTGAAGAGCTGTCACAGTGCACAGAGGAGTCTGAGAAGATGTGACGATAGTGTGAGATCCTGGATTACAGCCTCAAACAGAAAGAGGACATTAATGAGATAACTGGTGAAATAAAGTCTGGGGTTTGGTGAACAGTAATATACTAACTAATGTTGGTTTCTTAGCTTTGATGAATGTGTCACATAAGATGGTGACATTAGGACAACTGAAACTGGGAACTTTATACTACCTTTGCAGCTTTTTTCTAACTCTAAAATTATTACAAAATAAAATTTTACTAGAAAAATGATTTCCTATTTTAACAAGAATTTTCTGAGAATAAACACCCCTAAAAATTTGAAATAAACTTTTATTTGTAATCACCATGTTTAAAGGTTTAAAGATAATCTTCCAGTCGCACATTTACTGCTTGAAGGAGGTAACCAACATACTACCTGAATCTGCCAGGTAACAAAAGCACTCCTGTGGTGAGTATCTCTTCCAAAATCCTTGAAGGAGCAGCAAATATAAGTGGGTAAACAGAAGTTTAAGTGGAAGACCTGTACTCCAGAAGGATCCTAAAGTGTTCTTTTGAAATTCATAGATACCCATCGTGATGAAATAGATTTGTTTTAAAGGAAGTATTTTTTTAAAAAACAGCTTAATCGAAATATCTTTCACATACTACACAATTCACTCAATTTAACTATGCAATTCAGTGGTTTTTAGTATATTCACGAACATGGAAAGCACTAGTCAATTCTAGGATTTTTTTTTATCACCTCGAAAAGAAACCCCAAACCCTTTAGCTATCACCCTTCTGTCATAGGGCTTCCCTGGTAGCTCAGCTGGTAAAGAATCCACCTGCAATGCAGGAGACCCCAGTTCTATTCCTGGGTCAGGAAGATCCTCTGGAGAAAGGATAGACCCACTCCAGTATTCTTGAGCTTTCCTGGTGGCTCAGCTGGTAAAAAATCCACCTGCAGTGTGGGAGTGGAAGACCTGGGTTCAATCCCTGGGTTGGGAAGATCCCCTGGAGAAGGGAACGGCTACCCACTCCAGTATGCTGGCGTGGAGAATTCCATTGACTGTATAGTCCACGGAGTCACAAAGAGTCAGACACAACTGAGCGACTTTCACTTTCTCCTGTCCTTACAACCTTCTCTCCCCACCAGCCAACCCAGAACAGTTGCTAATCAACTTTTTGTCTCTATAGATTTGCATATTCTGAGCATTTTGTGTAAAAGGAATCATATATGACCTTTGATGACTGGCTAGCCATATTATTTTTATAATCTCCAGATGTACTCTGAAGAACAGATAGTTAAGGTACCTTGGAAAATTCACTGTTATCATTACAGATATTGAATCACCCATTTTGAAATATAATCTCAATTCCCAACCCACAAGATATATGTAGCCATCCACATTCCACTCCCCAGGCCATTATCAGTGTCTGTATGTAGCAAAGAATAACCTTAGCATAGTGGTTAGGCACCCACATCAGGAAGCGAGACCTCCAGATTCAAATGCTAGGGCTGTCACTTAGCAGCTCTGCAACCCAGGGCAAATTATTCAGTTTCTCTGGGCCTTAGTCTCCTCATCTGTAGCATGGGGGAAGTAACGGTCCCTACGTCATAAGGGTGAAACGAGCAAATATGACCTAGTGTGGAGAGCCATTCGGCGCAAATAGTACCACTGAGTGTTTAGACAGTACTGCTGACTTCCTGATCTTATGTGATCAGAGACGGTTTCAGTCATAAGCGTCTTTTTAAATTACCCAGTCCACTCCTTTCATCTTTTGAAGACGGAAGTTTAGCTTGGAAAGACTCAACAGTGCATTCTTACTCATTCCATAAATATTTTTTGAGGACATAGTCTGTGCCAGGGAGAGTCTCAAGTGTTGTGCATAAGATTGAAATGGTCTGTTTCATCATGGAGTCTAGTGGAGGATATGGATAAGCAGGCAAAAGGTGAATCAGAGAACATTAATATACACCTTTAGGAGGAATTGCATCATGGCAGAAGGAAACAAGGGGGATTAGAACAAAAGAACATCTGGTTGATTTCTGAAGTGTTTATAGAAGAACTTTCTGAGCAGGGGGTTGGGGGAACGTAGTTAAAGTAAGATACAGAGAGAAAGGATTTTAAAGATGTTTTGCTGAGTGTTCAGATTCTGTGCCCACTCAGGCACCTTCAACTGCAGTGAAGATTGAAATGCTTTTAGTTCCTTTTGGAGCACTGAGCCACTATTTCTTTAAATATAAGCCAAATTTAGGATTGAGCCGTGTCCTGGGCTGCAGTGCTGGGGAAGGTTAGAGCCTTGGGGATGGGAAGGCAGGAGTATTTCAGAAGGAAAGTGAGTGAAGGGAGCAACTGGGAAGAGCGGGCGTCCCCCAGGACCTGAAGGCAGGAAGGCAAGGCTGGAGAATGGTGGCCTGAATGTACAAGGTTGCAGATAGGGCTGCCTGGGACAGGACCATCCTGCAGGTCCTGGGAGGCCATGTTAAGGGATCACCCCCATTGGCACCGAGGAACCAGCAGGGACCGTAAACAAGAAAAGGAATGACTCACACATGGATCGTTAGCTGTTGGCCCACAAGCATAGTGCACTAACTGTGCAAACTGAGCCCTTTTTAGGAACCCGTACTCTCAGGATGGAAGGTTGCAAACTTACTTTTTGGGGAAACTAGCCAGGAAACTTCGGGAAATTAGCAAGGAAGGCAGAAGAAGCTGAAGGCTTAGAGCTTCGGGGCAAACAAAGGATGTCTTCTACCCACCTCCTCACCTGCTGCTGGACCTAAAGAGCAATCTTTTTGTTTGTTTGCTTGTTTTAATACTACGAGACAAACCTAGAAAAAAAAAGGTTATTTTCTCTTTATTTCTACCCGTTCTTAGCAATAACAGTGGTAAAATTGTTGTTTCCATGTATCTAGATACTAGTATTGACAGCATGGCTGCTCTGTGAAACAAGGTGTTCCTCTCTTTTGCCTTCTTGAAGACAAACTCAACTGTAAAAGGAGGAAAATTTTAATTAAATGGGTTATGCTTTCAAACCTAATGTTCTGTTATATAGCAGTTTGACAGCACATATTTGCAACATTTATTCTCTCCTCCATTCTTTTTGCAAAGTTCTATGGTGCTACATAGCCTTGAGGGGTGTAGCAGATGTGATAAACTACCTGAATTCCGCCCAGGGATGAAAGAGCCCTACCCAGGTTCCTACCCCAGCTCCTTGGAGTGCTGCCAGCTGGTAACCCTCATCAGCCCCCTTAGGGGTTCCCACCACTTAAAGGAGACACCCCCCCCCCCTTCCTTAAAGTCACACTCCCTCCCCCTTCAACTGCATCTAAGGACTGGTTGATGCAGGCTTATTAAGGCTCAGCTCTCTCTTGCCAACCCTGGACATCTCTAAAGGGTACCACATCTTCGTCATTCCCTGCAGGATTATGTGAGACTTCTGCCAGGTCTGCACTCCAGCTCAACTTCTTCCTTTGCCCATCTTTCCTTACCTTAACCAGGTATTGAGCCCAAGAGGAGTCCCTAATATCTCCCTGGAAACTCAGCCCTCTGTGTTCCACCGAGACAAGAAGCAGAACATTGTGTCCAGCTGAAGAACAAGGCCTGAGGGTATATGCGGGTGTCTTACTCCCTTCAATTCAGTTCAGTTGCTCAGTCATGTCCAACTCTTTGCAACCCCATGAACCACAGCACCCCAGGCCTCCCTGTCCATCACTAACTCCTGGAGCTTACTCAGACTCATGTCCACTGAGTCAGTGATGCCATCCAACCATCTCATCCTCTGTTGTCCCCTTCTCCTCCTGCCCTCAATCTTTCCCAGCATCAGGGTTTTTTCAAATGAGTAAGCTCTTCACATCAGGTGGCCAAAGTATTGGAGTTTCAGCTTCAACATCAGTCCTTCCAATGAACACCGAGGACTGATCTCCTTTAGGATGGACTGGTTGGATCTCCTTGCAGTCCAAGGGACTTTCAAGAGTCTTCTCCAACACCACAGTTCAAAAGCATCAATTCTTTGGTGCTCAGCTTTCTTTATAGTCCAGCTCTCACATCCATACATGACCACTGGAAAAACCATAGCCTTGACTAGACAGACCTTTGTTGGCAAAGTGATGTCTGACTCCCTGGAGGGACGTAAAGGCTGGGAAGTAAAACCTGAGATCCCCTGTACAGGTGTGTGTATGATTCAAGTTCTTGTTTGGTAGTAGTGAAAACTAAAAGCTATCTCATCTGCTCTTGATTCTCTTTCCTGTCTTCCTCCTCTGACCCTCCAATCTTCCATTCTTTCTCCCTCCCCCTCCTCATCTGCCATTCACGCACAAGCCCGGGGTGAGCTGAGAAGCAAGGTGTCTTAGTCCATTCAGGCAACTATAACAAAACACCACAGACTGCAGGGCTTAGGAACAACAGAAATGTTTTTTCTCAAAGTTCTGGAGGCCAGAAGTCTGAAATCAGAGTGCCAGCCTGGTTGGGTGAGGGCCTCTTCCAAGTGGCAGACTTCTTGTTGCATTTTCATAAGATGGAAAGGACAAGGGGGCTCTCACAGGGATATTGCATAAGGGCATTAATTTCATTCATGAGGGCTGTGTCCTCAGGACCTAACACTTTGGAAGGTCTCACCTACTAACGCCACCAGCTTGGACACTGGCATCCCAATTTAGGAATTTGAGGGGACACAGACATTAAGGCAACGGCAAGCCTCCTGTGGTCTAAACATCGACTCCTCCAGGTCAGCACTCCCATTTCCTTTATGCACAGAACTTCAGGGCTTCCCTGGTGGCTCAGCTGGTAAAGAATTCGCCTGCAATGCAGGAGACCTGGGTTTGATCCCTGGGTTAGGAAGATTCCCCTGGAGAAGAGAATGGCTACCCACTCCAGTATTCTGGCCTGGAGAATTCCATGGATTGTATAGTCCATGAGGTCACAGAGAGTCAGACACGACTGAGTGACTTCCACTTTTCACTTTTTCACCCCTGACGGCATTCTTCAAGATAATTCAAGACAGAAGCAGGAAGCTCCTACTCAGATACATGTTTGTTAAAAGGGAAAGGAGACTCTGAGAGCCTTTGAATATTTTACTACTCAGTCTTTGCTGGTGTGCGCGCATGTTTATTTTCTGGTTTACTTAGGCAAACATTACTATGGAGTGGAGCAAACTTGGCTGTGAATGTTGAAATGGCCAACAGGACAGGCACGTTTCAGTAGCATCAGAGGGCACTTGAATGCCAGCCAGAAGATCCAGGTTTTCAGGGGTAAATTCCCCTCCGGGGGTGTAGAAAGAAATACCATCCAAAGTGAAGGGCACTGTGCATCCCTTCGAAAAATGCTCTGCCTCCTTTTAAGTTTTTACCCACCAGCTGCGTTACCAAAAACCTCTCAGCTGTCAGAGCCAATGGACACTCCCTGCTTTGTCTGACCCAACTTTTGAGTGAGGTTTTATACTATGGGGTGGAGAAGGCACTGGCAACCCACTCCAGTACTCTTGCCTGGAAACTCCCATGGACGGAGGAGCCTGGTAGGCTGCAGTCCATGGGGTCGCTAAGAGTTGGACATGACTGAGTGACTTCCCTTTCATTTTCCACTTTCATGCATTGGAGAAGGAAATGGCAACCCACTCCAGTGTTCTTGCCTGGAGAATCCCAGGGACGGAGGAGCCTGGTGGGCTGCCATCTATGGGGTCGCACAGAGTTGGACATGACTGAAGCGACTTAGCAGCAGCAGCAGCAGTTATACTATGGAGTGGGGCTTCCCTGTTAGCTCAGCTGGTAAAGAATCCACCTGCAATGCAGGAGACCCCAGTTTGATTCCTGGGTCGGGAAGATCTGCTGGAGAAGGAGTAGGCTACCCACTCCAGTATTCTTGGGCTTCCTTTGTGGCTCAACTGGTAAAGAACCCACCTGCAGTATGGGAGACCTGGGTTCCATCCCTGGGTTGGGAAGATCCCCTGGAGAAGGGAAAGGCTACCCACTCCAGTGTTCTGGCCTGGAGAATTCCATGGACTGTATAGTCCATGGGATTGCAAAGAGTCAGACACGACCGAGCGACTTTCACTTCCCTTCCCTTCATTTACACCGGGGGTCAGCCTTTCCTTTCAGAAGGCCCTCCTCCCTGAATCTTAGGGCTCACTTTTCCACCATCTTCCTTCTGCTCCTTGCCTGCACCTTCTCAGGCTGCCCTGGTTTCTTCTCTGGACATCATCCTGCCTTTATTTTTCTTCTTCATGCATTTCCTGATGAAAAGTGATGGAGGAGGGGAGTGGTGAGGCTGGGGAGGAGATACAATGTGGAGATTGTTCAGAGCAGGTTTCAACTCAAGTCAGAGATGAGGGAAGGATGCAGCCCTGAGCTCTCTCCTGTCCCCAGACCACCTGTCCCTCAGTCAGAAAGAGAAGCCCCTCCAGGGAACCAACAAGGCTCTTAGGCTGTCTCTGCTGGCAGCTGCCCTCATCGCATGGTCATTGTGGATTCATTCGTCTGTCTTCCCTACTAGATTCTGAGATCCTTGAGCTCCTGTTGCCTCCCCAGAGCCTGACATAGAGCAGGCATCCTGTTACAGACTAAATAAAGGAATAAAACAGAGCCATGTGTCCAGGCTCTATTGCAACCTCACTTTACTGTGCATTAAGGGCTTCCCTCATTAGCTTTCCCAGTCTTTCAATCTGGGAAAGACTGAGGGCAGGAGGAGAAAGGGATGACAGAGCATGAGATGGTTGGATGGCATCACTGACATGATGGACATGAGTTTGAACAAACTCCAGGAGTTGGTGATGGACAGGGGAGACTGTTGTGCTGTAGTCCATGGGGTTGCAAAGAGTTGGACAAGACTAAGTGATTGAACTGAACAGAACTGGTTAGCTTAGACAGTAAAGAATCTGCCTGCAATGCAGAAGACCCAGGTTCAATCCCTGGGTTGAGAAGATCCCCTGGAGAAGGGAATGGCAACCCACTCCAGTATTCTTGCCTAGAGAACTTTGTGAAAAGAGGCTACAGACCATGGAATCACAAACAGTTGGACATGACTGAGCAATGAATACACTTTACTGTGCATTACAAAGACCTTGTTTTTTACAAATTGAACATTTGCAGCAACCTTCCTTGGATCAAGTCTATCAATGCTATTTTTCTAGCAGCATTTGCTCATATCATGTCTCATATTTTTGCAAATTCACCAATTTACAGACTTTTTCATTATTATTATAGTTATGGTGATCTATGATCATTGATCTTTGATGTTAACATGATAATTGATTTTGGTTTATATTTTTAAATTAATACATATACATTACTTTTTTAGAAATGTTGTTTATTGCACACCTAATGGATACAGTGTAAACATAACTTTTATCTTTAGTTCAGTCAGTTCAGTCAGTCATGTCCAACTCTTTGTGACCCCATGGACTGTAGACGCAAGGCTTCCCTGTCCATCACCAACTTCCAGAGCTTACTCAAACTCATGTCCATCGAGTCAGTGACACCATCCAGCCACCTCATCCTCTGTCATCCCCTTCTCCTCCCACCTTCAATCTTCCCCACCATCGGGGTCTTTTCCAATGAGTCAGTTCTTCACATCGGGTGGCCAAAGTACTGGAGTTTCAGCTTCAATATCAGTCCTTCCAATGAATATTTAGGACTGATTTCCTTTAGGATGGAGTGGTTGATCTTGCAGTTCAAGGGATTCTCAAGAGTCTTCTCCAACACCACAGTTCAAAAGCATCATTCTTCAAAATCATCAATCAGTTGTGGATGTGACTTGTGATGGAAGTAAAGTGTGATGCTGTAAAGAGCAATATTGCATAGGAACCTGGAATGTTAGGTCCATGAATGTTAGTTCCAGCTTTCTTTATAGTCCAACTCTAACATCCATACATGACTACTGGAAAAACCATAGCTTTGACTAGATGGACCTTTGTTGGCAAAGTAATGTCTCTGCTTTTTAATATGCTATCTAGGTTGGTCGTAGCTTTTCCTCCAAGAAGCAAGCATCTTTTAATTTCATGGCTGCAATCACCATCTGCAGTGATTTTGGAGCCCCCCCAATAAAGTCTGTCACTGTTTCCATTGTTTCCCCATCTCTTTGCCATGAAGTGATGGGACCGAATGCCATGATCTTAGTTTTCTGAATGTTGAGTTTTAAGCCAACTATTTCACTCTCCTTTTTCACTTTCATCAAGAGGCTCTTTAGTTGCTCTTCACTTTCTGCCATAAGGGTGGTGTCATCTGCATATCTGAGGTTATTGATATTTCTCTCAGCAATCTTGATTCCAGCTTGTGCTTCATCCAGCCCAGCGTTTCTCATGATGTACTCTGCATAGAAGCTGAATAAGCAGGGTGACAATACACATCCTTGACGTACTCCTTTTCCTATTTGGAACCAGTCTGTAGTTCCATGTCCAGTTCTGACTATTGCTTCCTGACCTGCATACAGATTTCTCAGGAGGCAGATCAGGTGATCTGGTATTCCCATCTCTTTCAGAATTTTCCACAGTTTGTTTTGATCCACATAGTCAAAGGCTTTAGCATAGTCAATAAAACAGAAGTAGATGTTTTCTGGGAGTTTCTTGCTTTTTCAATGATCCAATGGATGTTGGCAATTTAATCTCTGGTTCCTCTGCCTTTTCTAAATCCAGCTTGAACATCAGGAAGTTCATGGTTCATGTACTGTTGAAGCCTGGCTTCGAGGATTTTGAGCATCACTTTACTAGTGTGTGAGATGAGTGCAATTGTGCGGTAGTTTGAGCATTCTTTGGCATAGTCTTTCTTTGGGATTGGAATGAAAACTGACCTTTTCCAGTCCTGTGGCCACTTCTGAGTTTTCCAAATTTGCTGGCATATTGAGTGCAGCACTTTAACAGCAATCATCTTTTAGGATTTGAAATAGCTCAGCTGGAATTCCATCACCTCCACTAGCTTTGTTCATAGTGATGCTTCCTAAGGCCCACTTGACTTCACATTCCAGGATGTCTAGCTCTAGATGAGTGATCACACCATCATGGTTACCTGGGTCATGAAGATCTTTTTTGTATAGTTTTTCTGTGTATTCTTGCCACCTCTTAATGTCTTCTGCTTCTGTTAGGTCCATACCATTTCTGTCCTTTATTGTACCCATCTTTGCATGAAATGTTCCCTTGGTATCTCTAATTTTCTTGAAGAGATCTCTAGTCTTTCCCATTCTATTGTTTTCCTCTATTTCTTTGCATTGATCACTGAGGAAGGCTTTCTTATCTCTCCTTGCTATTCTTTGGAACTCTGCATCCAAATGGGTATATCTTTCCTTTTCTCCTTTGCCTTTTGCTTCTCTTCTTTTCTAAGCAATTTTTAAGGCCTCCTCAGACACCATTTTGCCTTGCTGCATTTCTTTGTCTTGGGGATGGTCTTGATCCCTGTGTCCTGTACAATTTCAGGAGCCTCCGTCCATAGTTCTTCAGGCAGTCTGTCTATCTGATCTAATCCCTTGAATCTATTTCTCACTTCCACTCCGGGAGTTTGTGACGGACAGGGAAGCCTGACATGCTGTAGTCCATAGGGTTGCAAAGAGTCGGATATGACTGACTGAACTGAACTGAACTGATCCCCACTTTCTTCTAACCACATCCCACCAGCCAGTCAGCCAGCTCAAGCCTGCTTTCCCTTCCTATAGTCCCCCAAACCCACAGAACCCCAAATTCCCAAAGTGCGTTTGTATTTATTCACCCACTGTGTGTCTTTCAATGCCACCCAAATGATCATGGGTTACAAATGCTATATGACTTCAGCTAAACTGTGAAGTCCCTGGAGGGCAGGAAATACGTATTTTAACCTTTATATCGCTCCGTCTACAGTCCTTTTCATCGTGCTTTACATGGAAGCCTTTCAAATATGACACTAGCCAGTTTAAGCTCAGTTTTATTTTTATTTTTGGTTGTGCTGGGTCTTCACTGCTGCGCACAGGCTTTCTCTAGTTGGACGAGGGGCACTACTCTGTTGTGGTGCGTGGGCTTCTCATCTCTGCGGCTTCTCTTGCTGTGAAGCACAGGCTCTAGGTGCGTGGCTTCAGTAGCTGCAGCCTGTGGACTCAGTAGTCATGGCACAAGGGCTTACTTGCCCCGTGTAGCATGTGAAATCTTCCTGGACCAGGGACCAAACCTGTGTCCCCTGCATTGACAGGCAGATCATTATCCACTGTACCACCAGGGAAGTCCCAAGTCCAATTTCAATACTCCATTAAAAAATGACTCAGACTTTAATGGGAACTGTTCTTTCAGAGTCAGAATAATGTACTCGGGGATACTGAATCTAGGCCCTTTAGGATCCTGGGAGAGGTGGTTCCAATTCCTGGGCCTGGAGGTAGGGCCATTATATCACTCCTTTCATTTTATGTTTGCTTAAATTACTGTAGGTGTTTGGTCACAATCATAAAAGCATTTTTCAGGTTTATGACATATTTTCTTTCATTGTGAATGTAACTGATGCCATCAATCAGTTTTTCTTGAATGGGCAATCATAGGCCCCATATTCAAGTTGATTCAAATTATGTATAAGTTGTCTTAGGTTCATCCTAAACAGCATTTCCTGGTTTGGGGCTGTGAATTATAACAAGCCTGAAGTGAAATGTTGCAAGGTGGACTAGAAAAGGCTCCTCTGCAGTGATTGCCTGCCTGTGGTTGCTGCCGGTTTGTGACAATCCAACAGAAGTAAACCTGTTAATGCTATTTTTTGGAAATATCAGATACACAAATATTTCCTTAAAGAGGAAATGCATTGCAATCATCCCTCCCTGCTCCCCCCCCAAGAAGAATGAAGCTAGCCGGTCCCTTGAATAAAGGGAAGTCAGAATGCCCAAAATGAGAAGGGAGAAGGAAAGAAGGATTCCATTCTGCCAAGGTCCATTCAGCATGACCAGTCTTTCCTTGTAAAGGAAACTGTCTGAAACACAGCACCGCAGAGAGCAGTGACCCCGAGGCTCACATTGTCAATGCCATGGCAGGGTTAACAGGTTTTCTTCTGTCAGATCTTCACAAACTGGCAGCAACCACAGGCAGACAATCACTGCAGAGGAGGAGCCTTTTCTAGTCTGGCTTATAACATTTCACTTCAAGCTTGTTATAATTCACAGCCCCAAACCAGGAAGTGCTCTTTAAGATGAACCAAAGACAAAAGCAATCTGGCCTCCTCGCAAACGAAATTCAACAGCCTCCTGAAAGGCAATGGGGTTTAAATTTAGGACTGTTCTTCGGTTTTGATTGGAACCCAAGACTTGTTCCACATGAAACATCATTGCACTTTCAAAACAAGTAAAGCCGCACAAAACACACCCAGGCCCGTGTGTGTACACACACACACACACACACACACACACACACACACACAATCACAACACACGGAGTCACACACAGACCAATTTGTTTCTGCAATCCGCTTCCTCATCCAGAGGGTCCAGGCCCCGGGCCATCTGAGTTGGTAAATTCTCCTCCTAGTTAACTCAGAGCAGATTGCAGAAATGCTGTCTAATTCTTGAGATTCTTAGGGAGTGGGGCTTGAGATGTAGACGGGGCCACGCCCCGGTTCCGCTCTCCTTGCACAACTGCAAGCCAAGTCTAGGCAAGTCGGGGGGAAAACCCCGCCATCTCCAGCCCCTCCTCTCTGCGACCCACTGGGGCACCAAGGCGACCTCGGGTGGGGTGGGGTGTCCCTGGGAGAAGATACGGGACCCAGGGTGTGAGTTGCAAACAGGCAGCCCCGGGCTGCTGCCGCCCGGGCGCTGCCAACTGCAGGCAGGAAGGGGAGGGCCCTGCCCGGCGAAGGGGAGCTCTCGCGGGTCGGGGCTGGGTCGGAAAAGCTGCCTCACAGGCGCGCCCGCCAGCCCCTCCGCGCCCTCGCTCCCTCCCAGCGCTCCCCGGCTCCAGCCTCCCTTCCAGGCTCCGCCGCGCCCGCCCGGAGGCAGCGCTCGCACCGGCCTCGCCATGTCCCAGCCGGGCCCGAAGCCCGCCGCCTCCCCGCGGCCCCGGCGCGCTGCCCGCCACACCCAGGAGGTGAGTGGCGCTCCTACCGCCGGGGTTGAGCGCGGGGAGGATCTCGGGGCCCCCCGAAGCCTCGGGTCCACCTTCAGAGGAGGGTTAGCCTTCCTGGCCTTCTGTCCCTGGGCGCCACCCCTCCCAGGCCCGGAGAAACATCTGGAGAGAGACGGGTGTGGACTCAGAACCTGCCTCTGGGCAGGTGACCGGAGGGGCCCGCGGATGGCCCTGGGTCCCGGCCAAGTTCACTGGGCGCGGCGCAAGCCACATTGGAGTGGGCTTCCCTGGCGGCTCAGCTGGTGAAGAATCCGCCTACAATGCGGGAGACCTGGGCTCGTTGGGTTGGGAAGATCCCCTGGAGAAGGGAACTGGCTCCCAGTATCCTGGCCTGGAGAATTCCCTGCACTGGATAGTCCATGGGTGGCAGAGTCAGGACACGACTGAGCGACTTTTGCTCACTTGTCACTCATGCGTTGGGAAAAGTTGGTGGATGAGACAGGGGTGGGTGAGAAGCGGATAAGGGTAAAAGGAGAATGAAATTCATTTGGGACCCCCCGGGATTCCGGAGTCTGTAAGATCAGCAGAAAAGTCTGGTCTTCCGCCCAGTCAGGGCTGCAGGGCGTGGCTGCCTGGAGCAATAACACTTCTTCCCTAAGCAGCTTTGAGCCAAACCGGCAGGGCGGGGCGGGGAGGGGCGGGGCGGGGGCGGGGAGGGGCGGGGAGAGGGCGGGGTGAGCCGGAGGGGCGGGGTCTGGGTAGGCCCCGCCCAGCTGTCTTGCCCACCCCCTGACAGCCTAGGTGCTTACAGAGTTAGTCCCAGTCAGGTCTGCGGCAGGTGGAGTGCGAACCCGTGGCCCTTTGCTGCGCTGCACCCGTGTCCTCGCCGGGTCCCTCGGGTCTCTCGCTGCGTCTCTCGGAACACATCCATCGTCGCCATGGCATTTGCAAGCTGGTGGTACAAGACGGTAAATAGGAGTGATCGTCCCTGGGCAGGACTGGGAAGGGAATGTGCTCTGTCTTCCTGGGCTGTAGGCGAGGTCACTGTTCAGATTTTCGGGCGAGGGTTGGGGAGCAGGTTGTGACCTCCTCTCAGACCTTCAGGGGAGGCTCCGGGAGAGGCTGAGACCCACCCTGCTGTGGAATGTGGGAGCCAGCTCGGACGTACACGTGCTAGTCGGCGTGAGTTCAGGCTCACAAGTTGAATGGCATAGGGATTGTTGCTGGACGAATTCTGCCCTCGGACGCGGATTCCTGGATGAACGCGGACTCAGAAAGCGCTCAGCTCTAGAGTTTGTTTTTAACTCATAAGTAAAGCACAAAACTTTCAGAGGCGTGTTGTTGGGCGTGTATTTTCCAGCGCCAAGTAGACAGGTAACTAAGATAGTGGGGTGGGGCAAGGAAAAAAATCCCAAAACTCCAAGGAACATAAACAACTGAGATCAAGACCCTTGTTGAGAATGAGAGAGAGAGAGGGAGACTCTATACTTTATTGCTTGGATCGGGGGCAAAGATGTTCCATTTATTTAATGCACTGAATGCTTGTCCAACTATGTAAGTGTGATATCCAGTCAAGCTGGTACTTGTAATGTTTTGAACCAGGAAGCATGCTTTAATATTAGGATGCTTTCCAAAATAATAACAATACACATAAGTCTTGTTGACAGAAAGGATAGAAATATTTATATCCCATTGATTTATGATGAGAGTTGGAAAAAAGAAGTATACCCTTCTCTTTCATCATGTGGTACTGGGAACAACAAGAGTGTTGTAATCAGACACTCTTTAGAAGGAAACCTTGTACTGGACCAGTAAAATGTCCCTTTTCATCCCGTGGCCATTCACTGAGCATCTACTATGTGTCAGACTCAGTGTTAGCCTCAAAGTGGAAAATGGACAGAATTCTTGTTCTCTTTTTTCAACCGGTTTCCACATCTATAAAACGTGGGTGATAATAGGTACCACATAAGGGTTGCTGAAGACTTAATTCCTGAATAAAAGTACCATACCCATACATCGCTGCTGCTGCTGCTGCTGCTTCTGCTGCTGCTAAGTCGCTTCAGTCGTGTCCGACTCTGTGCGACCCCATAGAGGGAAGCCCACCAGGCTCCCCCATCCCTGGGATTCTCCAGGCAAAGAACACTGGAGAAAATTTCCATTTTCCTTGAGATGTTCTTCATGAATGCTTCCTTGTACATTTTCTGGGTTTTTTTGAATGTAGCATCTTATTGATGTGCTAAGAGCAAAAGTTTACTTTGAGTCATTATCGTCTTAAGCTCTGAACTACTGTTATTGATATTTGCAGATAATTCATATGGTGCATTTTGATAAGAACATGAATTATCTGCAAATATCAATAACAGTGGTTCAGAGCTAACATCACTTTTCTTCCAAATTCATGATTCTTCAAAGGAAATTATGCCTGGATTATTGGGATGAAAATAGTTTAAAGGTATGTTTTTAACCCTATTATGTTTAGGCACAGTCTGACATCTTTGCTGAAACCTCTCTTATAATTCAGTGTCAGAACTATTCTAAATTTTCTTTTTCTGCTAGTAGGAACCTCCTAGAATCAGTAACCTGCCAGTGATGAAGCGCTAACTTTTCCCCAACCAGAGCTGGTCAAATATAGTGTGAGCCACATATGTGATTTTAAATTTTCTAGTAATTACATTAGCTGACAGAGGAAATTAAAACGACATATTTTAATTAGCCCACTATATTCCAAATGGTACTATTTCAACATGGAATCAATGTGCAAATCATTGGGATATTGTAAATTTTCTTTTTCATTTTCTTCAAAATCTGGTGTGTATTTTACACTTAGAGCACATCTCAGTTAACACGACATATTTCAAGTGCTTAATAGGCATGAGTGGCTAATGACTACTGTATTGGACAGTATAGCTCTAGACATTGGTTTCTAACCACTTTCCTTTGGTGGCTGTGAGGGGGATGACCACAGCCATTTTGAGAATTAAATGAAAGTCGTGGACCACTTTCCCACAACAAAATGTACACACATACAGAAGACCATCTATAATCCCTTAAAGACCCGTGGAGCCAATTTATATATGTGTATACACACATATATATGATTTATATTATATGCTATTAAATATAACATTTATGCAGTTTATTAATACAAAAATTTTATACAAAAACACGATATAATACATATCTGCATATATGTATATCATGCTTCAGTAAGTCCTATAATTAAAATGTCTTTACTGAGATCCTTTAATTACTGAAAAAGATTGTGAATGAGCTAACTTTAAAAATTTAGGCAGAATAAGGTAAAATAATTGAAGGGTGTATCTTTGTTTTATTTTGTTTAAGGGATTGCCACCTATAAAGCCAATCAAAGAAACGCTTCAGTATATATTTTCCCAGTGAATACCATCAGTATTATGAATCTGATCTTTTGAAGAACTATGTGGTTTTAGTAAAAAAAAAAAAAAAAAAAAAATTTACAAAGCTAGATTTGAAGGACATCTGATGACCTTCATAATGATGAAGCATGACGGAGAGTAAATTTTGTTGGCTGACACCAGTAATCATATTCCTGAGTCATAAGTTGACTCTATTAGACCGTGTTAATTAAAGATGTTTCTTGGCCTAATTAGACCCATTGGTCCAACGGCAGAGTCATCTAGGAGCAGTCATTTGGGAGGCCCCGCCATTGTGACCAGCCTGGGAAGAGTGTCACAAACCTTCCCTGGCAGGACAGACCACTTGGCTTGCAGCGACTTTTAAGAATAAGGAATGTAAATTATAGATTCTGCAAAAAAGGGCACAGCACCACACCTTCTGCCTGCCTCGCCCCCAACCCGCCCCTCAACCCATCCCCCGCCTCTGTCTCTGAATTGGTTTGCTTCCCATTGCAGATAAGACTTAAGAGTACACCTGATGATATTATTCTTTAATCCATTTTGATACTTCCCAGAAATTTAATTGTATAAATACTTTTTAAAGAATGACGTAGCTTGCCGCTGGTGGTATAAATGGTGGGTGGCCACTGGAGGTTCCCAGGTGAACTAGTGGGTAATTAGTTCTGAGTAGACTGTCTCAATGGAGTATAAAACCTCTAAGCAAACCATCTTTGTTTTGTTTTTTCCTTGAGGTTTTAAAAAAAATTTATTGTGGTAACATACAGCAAATGTGCCGTCTTTACCATTTATAGCTGTAAAGTTCAGTGGAAGTAAATATTCATAATTCTTGTGTGACTATCACTACCCATCTAGCTTCAGAACAATTTTTATCTTGCAGAACTGGGACTCTATACTCATTAAACAATAAATCTCATTCAATTTTTCATATCTACATTTAAACGCATGGTACTATATTCCAGTATCTGTGTTCCTTATCATTTTTATTGTATTATGAAAGCATTTAACCTGAATGTACCCCTTTTAACAAATTTTTAAGTATACAGTGCATTATTGTTCACTGTAGGTACAATATTGTACAGCAGATCTCTGGAGCTTATTCATTTTCCTTGACCAAAACTTTATGCCTGTTGATCAGTAACTCTGAATTCTCCTCTCCCCTCAGTCCCTGCCAGCCATCATTCTACTTTCTGTCTCTATGATTTTGACTATCCTAGGCACCTCACATCAGTGGAGTTTTATAGTATATGCCTTTTTGTGACTGGCTTATTTCACTGGACTTCCCCGGTGGCTCAGATGGTAAAGCGTCTGCCTACAATGTGGGAGACCTGAGTTTGATCCCTGGGTTGGGAAGATCCCCTGGAGAAGGAAATGGCAACCCACTTCCAGTATTCTTGCCTGGAAAATCCCATGGACGAAGGCCCTCATAGGCTACAGTCCATGGGGTCACAAAACAGTCGGACAGGACTGAGCGACTTCACTAATCCCCTCAAGATTCATCCATGTTAAAGCATATATCAAAATTTTTCTTCCTTTTAGAGGCCTGAAATACACACACACACACACACACAGATTTTGTGCTCGTCCATACAACTACTGTGGAAACAGTAAGGTGGTTCCTCAAAAAACGGCATCCACGGAAGCAACCAAGTATACTTGACGACGTCTCTCAGTCCTATAGGTCTGTTTGTCGTTGCGGGGTTACTAGTCACTCAGTCGTGTCTGACTCTTTGCAACCCTCATGGACTGTAAGCCGGCCAGGCTGCCTCTGTCCACTGGATTCTCCAGGCAAGAATCCTGGAGTGGGGTTGCCATGTCCTCCTCCAGGGGATCTTCAACCCAGGGATCAAACCTAGATTCCTGCATTGCAGCAGATTCTTTACATCTGAGCCACTTGGGACACCCTGCGGGCTCTATTTACTTTAATCATTTCTTTCTGTTCCTCAGACTGTATAAATTTCAGTTGTCCTATTTTGATTGCAATGATTCTTTCTTCAGCCTCCTCAAGTCTGCCTTTGAATCCCTCTAGTGATTTTTTTCATTTCAGTTATTATATGGTCTCCACTCTATAATTATTTTTTTGTTTCTTTTAGATGATATATTTTTATTGGTATTTCCATTTTGTTTATGCATTGGTTTCTTGACTGTCTCCACACTTGCTTTAGTTCTTGAGCATCTTTAAGGCAGTTGTTTTAAAGTTTTTATCTAGTGTATCTACTATCAGCTCTTAGGGACAGTTTCTGTTTTTTATTGGTTTTTTGTTTTTCTCCTTGATTGGGCAATACATCTCTGTTTCTTGCATGCCTTTGTATTTCTTTTTTTTTTTTTTTTTTTTTGGTTGAAAACTGGACATTTGAATCATTGAAAGTTTTGGAAATCAAATTCTCTTCTTTCCCTAGGGTTTGCTGTTTTGTTTTTGGTAATGATGGGATCTTTTTGTGCCAAGGTTCAGCCAAAAGTGTACACTGAAGAGCTTCTCAGGTCTTTTCTGATTCTGCACCTTTCCCTGGGCGTGAGCAATCTGTGATCAGAATACAGATCTGCAGTATTTGGAGGGCAGAGTCCTTTTGCATGCTCCAGGGCACACTTGCATGAGCTGTGTGCGCACACTTGCTGTGAGTTGTGTGTGCTCAGTCACTCAGTCCTGTCTGACTCTGTGACCCCATGGACTACAGCCTGCTCAGCTCCTCTGACAACTGGATTTTCCAGGCAAGAATACTGGAGTGGGTTGTCATTTCCTCCTCCAGGAGATCTTCCCAACCCAGAGATCAAACCCACGTCTCCTGAGTCTTCTTTACCCCTGAGCCACCTGAGCTGTGAATTGGGGACGAGGAATGGGCAGCTGCTGCTGAGCAGAGCTAAAATGGATGCAAATTAACCAAAACTTACCATTTAAATGTTCCCCTGGAAGTTGCAAGTCTTTGATAGACTCCAGAACTTACAGTAGTTACATCAGACAGATTCTGCCAGGGAGAATTTGTTCCAGATCAGGGGATGGATTCCTGGTACCTCTTACTTCATCTTCCCAGAATCTTCCCTTTAAACTGTTTTAAGGATTGAAATCCTGTTAATGTGATTCTAAACCTCTATTCTTCAAGTTGTCTCATTTTCTTTTCATAAAAAATGACCCAGAAAGCTTTGCAGCTACCATAAAGAAAAAATATCCAGTGTCTTTCACTTAAGAGAAGTGTGAAATTACTTGATCCAATGAGTACCATCTATGTAAGTTGCTTCCTCAGATGGGAGCGTCATTTAACTCCAGAAAATAAAGGGTCTATGGTTAGTTTTCCTAAAATTTATGGAATTCCTTCTGACTCTGGAGAACTTACAGAATATAAAAGTGCTTTGGTAAAGGCCAAAGATGTTCACAGTTGCTTATAGCCCACCTACTATGTGTCATGTGTTGAACAGGGTGCCCTGGACACAAAAATTGTGCTGATGGTCCATTCCTGGTCTTCTCTTGCCTTTCTCATAGATAAAAATCACAAGCACAGCCTAAAGACTAGTACAAAAGTAGCAGAGTAGCTATTGAAATTCTCATGGCGTCGTCTTTGACTCAGAGGAAATTAAAAAAGCCTTACTACAGTGGAACCCCTAAGCTAAACAAGGCAGAAAGGCAATCAATGTTACTTCTGAAAACTGGGCAAAAAGAAGGTGCACCCTTACACTGCCACCTGGGCATATCCACCAGAATGTTAAAATGTTAGAGAAAAGCAAAGGGAGTTCAGGGAAACATGAGGATTTCAGAATTATACATATGTTGCTGCTGCTGCTGCTAAGTCGCTTCAGTCGTGTCCGACTCTGTGTGACCCCATAGATGGCAATCCACCAGGCTCCCCCATCCCTGGGATTCTCCAGGCAAGAACACTGGAGTGGGTTGCCATTTCCTTCTCCAATGCATGAAAGTGAAAAGTGAAAGGGAAGTCGTTCAGTTGTGTCCGACTCTTTGCGACCCCATGGACTGCAGCCTACCAGGCTCCTCCATCCATAGGATTTTCCATGCAAGAGTACTGGAGTGGGGTGCCATTGCCTTCTCCATATACATATGCATTTAAACCTTAATTTGCGTCTTCTTTTTTATGAGAACCCCAAAGAAGCTTATCCTGTATTTCTATAGTTTAATAACAAATGTTTTCAGAGAAGCAGAAAGATACCATGCATCACACCTTTCATTTCCTTTCTTTAAATAATTATTCCCCCTATAAAACCTAGCACACAGCAGCTGCTCACTGATTATTTTTTTAGTAAATGAATTCTTCCTCTCATACTAGCCTTCTCCATTATTTTGGGGTTTTCAGTATTAAAAGCAAGTAAAAATGGCTAGGATATTCCCTTTGTGTGACTCTGTGTTGTTCAACTGCTAAGTTGTATCCAACTCTTTTGCAGCCCCATGGATTGCAGCCTGCCAGGCTCCTCTCTCCCTGGGATTTCCCAGGCAAGAATCCTGGAGTGGGTTGGCATTTCCTTCCCCAGGGGAATCATCCCTTCCCAGGGATTGAACCCATGACTCCTGCATTGGCAGGTGGATTCTTTACTACTGAGTCTCCAGGGAAACCCTTTGTGTAACTTTAGGGAGATACAAGCTCTCAAGAAGATTCAAAAAATTTTTAAACTTTTTTTTTTAGCACAGAGGCAGAGAGAATAATATAACACCCTCCTCTTGTACCCATCACCTTCTATAATTATCAGCGTAACACTGTGCCTATCCTGCCTTATCTATCTTACTAGAAGCCCCACCAACACACACACACCCCACACCGTTGAAGTATTTTATAGCATGGGAATTGCACAATAAGTGCTATCCCTGTGACCAGCTTGGTGTTTGTTGTGTGAAAAACTGAGTTCTCTGTTCCCTGTGTACTTTGTTTCCTCATCTGTACTATGGAAATGTGAGACTAACGTGACACAGTGTCGTGAGGTAGGCAAAGTACTAAACATAAACTTAGCAGATGACTCTCGCTCCTTTGTACTTACGGCCAGTTAAAATCTAAATTCCCTGCTATATTATTTATAGCCTTAGAAAATGAAAGCTTAAACCTCTGTTTCTTCTCATATTCATTTTATTGTCTCATAATTCAGCATGCCAGTGAAAAAGAAGGGAGTGAAGTGACCTTTATTGTGTTCTTAAAATGAACGAGCCAATGGACCAGACTCCTCATTAACAGTGGACTGGGCTCCTCCTCACTTGTTTTGTACGTAAGCCAGCCCCTGGGGTAGGCATCATGACCTGCATTTTACAAGGAGAAAACAGAAAGTTTAAATCATTGGCTCAAAGTCTCATAGCATTGCAGACCCACATTCTTCCTGTCTTATCCGAGTTTGGGGAATGGAATGGAATGCAGGGAGCTGGTTGCCAGGTAACAGAAAAGGCCGGAAAGCCAACTGGGGTGGATGAGGCAACACAGGGGTTAGAATCTAGGAAGCTGCTACCATTCCTAGACTGGAGGGGAAGCAGGATCACCTTGCAGAAGCTGAAACCACTGCTGGCCTGTCCTGCAGGAGGCTCCCATGGAGGCAGCCATCACACATTCCTACTACACCAACTGACCGGGGTCAGGGCAGGGAGTCCACCCTAGGGCAAGCAGGTCCACTTCGGCCTGCACCAGGGAGCCTGTTTTAAAGCAAAACCAGCTTTCCATCTTGAGCCTTATGTTTGTTGGCTGAACAGTCTTATTTTAGAAAGCAGAATACATGGAAAAATAAATTTTTAAGGGACTTTGCAGGAAATCCAGTTTGCATATTGTCTGTTAATTTTCAAGCTATTCTGTTTTTCAGCTTTAAAAAAAGTCTTTTACCTAGTCTACTAACCTGAAAAGAGCAAAAGTACTTCCCAAGGAATGTTAGAGGTTTGTGGAAATGCAGTCATCAGTCAAGAATTGTTTGTCGGACCGCTGCCACGGTACTAGGAAAAAAAATTAATCTACCATCTGGCTGAGCAGGCAAAATACACATTTATGAAGTAATCAGTGAGCAGGAGCGTATATAATAAAGTGCTGATTGGTTTGCTTTACTAAGAAAATAGAGACTTACATGCAACATGAAGATCTGATGTGCCATTAGCAGGACAAGGCTCAGAACTAGTCAGGAAATGCTGGGTTGAACACAGGGCACTGGGTTCCTGCCTTGAGCAGTTGGTTTACCCAGGAGGCCCTGAGCTGCCCTGGCCTGTCTGACTTGGGGAAGCTCCCATGGGTGCTGACTCAGTGGGGTGATTGGAGGAGTAGAAACCTCCACTTCCTGACATGGTGCCCACAGAGCTCCTCTCCAAGCAGTGGTTTCAGTCCTAGCCGGGTGTTAGTTTCAGCTGGGGAAGTTCAGGGATGTACATCTGTCCCCAGCATCACCCTGGATAAACTAAATCTGAATCCCCAGACTCTAGCTTAAGTGTTTCCAAAAGTGCTTGGGCACTTGTGACCTGCACTGAAAGACGAGTTGTTGTTCGGTCACTAAGTCTTGTCTGACTCTTTTTGACACCATGGACTGCCACACACTAGGCTTCCCATCCTTTACCATCTCCCTGAGTTTGTTCAAGCTCATGTCCGTTGAGTCAGTGATGCCATCCAATCATCTCATCCTCTGTCGCCCACTTCTTCTCCTGCCCTAAGTCCTTCACAACATCAGGGTCTTTTCCAATGAGTTGGCCAAAGTACTGGAGCTTCAGCTTTAGTATCAACCCTTCCAATGAATATTCAGGGTTGGTTTCCTCTAGGATTTACTGGTTGGAATCTCCTTGCAGTCCAAGGGACTCTCAAGAGTCTTCAACACCACAGTTCAAAGGCATCTATTCTGTGGTGCACAGCCTTCTTTCTGGTCCAACTCTTACATCTGTGCATGACTACTGGAAAAACCGTTGCATTGACTATACAGTCCTTTGTCAGAAAAGTAATGTCTTTGCTTTTTAATATGCTGTCTAATTTGGTCATAGCTTTTCTTTCAAGGAGCAAGTGTCTTTTAATTTCATGGCTGCAGTCACCATCTGCAGTGATTTTGGAGCCCCCTAAAATAAAATCTGTCACTGTTACCATTTTTCCCCGTCTATTTGCCATGAAGTGGAAACCGGATGCCAAATTTTAGTTTTTTCGGATGTTGAATTTTAAGCCAACTTTCTCACTCTCCACATTCACCTTCATCAAAAGACTCTTTAGTTTCTCTTTGCTTTCTGCCATTAGTGGTGTCATCCGCATATCTGAGGTTATTGGTATTTCTCCCGACAATCTTGATTTCAGCTTGTGATTCATCCAGCCTGGTATTTCACATGATGTACTCTGCATATAAGTTAAATAAGCAGGGTGACAATACATAGCCTTGACATACTCCTTTCCCAATTTTGAACCAGTCCATTGTTCCATGTCCAGTTTTAACCATTGCTTCTTGACCTGCATACATGTTTCTCGGAGGTCAGGTAAGATGGTCTGGTATTCCCATCT